>NC_079231.1:11495865-11725865 GCF_029633865.1 Lampris incognitus
GCCAATTACCCCACTCTTCCGATCCGTCCTGGTCTCTGCTCCGCCCCCTCTGCTGATCCGGGGAAGGCTGCAGACTACCACGTGCCTCCTCCCATACATGTGGAGTCACCAGCCGCTTCTTTTCACCTGACAGTGAGGAGTTTCACCAGGGGGACATAGCACGTAGGAGAATCACACTGTTCCAGAGGAGGACCAGAGGAGGCGCTAGTGCAGCAACAAGGATACATACCCACATCCAGCTTCCCACCAGCAGACACGGCCAATTGTGTCTGTAATAATACATTTTATTTGTGGGCGCCTTTCAGAGCACTCAAGGACACCTGACAGAAGACGGTAAAAACCAGGAGCACTGCATCAGACAGCATAAAGTCAGAACAAAGCAGGTAGATAATAAAAAGTTAACACAACAGAGAAGTATAAAATCATCATCTGCACAAAACTCAGTGAAGCGTGGATCAGACTGAATACGCCAGTTTGAAAAGGTGCGTTTTGAGATGGGATGTGAAGGCTGAAAGAGAGTCAATGTTGTGAGTGTCTTGTGGGAGAGAGTTCCATAGACAGGGGGCAGAATGACTGAAGGCTCTAGACCCCATGGTAGTCCAGCGGGCCAATGGTGTAGTGAGTTGGAGAGCAGAAGAGGATCTGAGAGTGCGGGAGGGCGTGTGGGTATGAAGGAGTTCAGAAAGTTATGAAGGAGCTAGGTTATTAAGGACTTAAAGGTGATGAGCAAGATCTTGATGTCAATACGGTATTTAAGAGGGAGCCAGTGGAGCTGCTGAAGAACAGGAGTGATGTGATCTATGGAAGGAGTTCTGGTACTGATACGGGCAGCTGGATTCTGGACCAGTTGAAGTTTATGACGCCCGACCAAGCTGGAGGTAACACGGGGATTCGGACCAGCGATCCCTGTGTTGGTAGGCAATGGAATAGACCCCTAGGCTACCCAAATGCCCGTATTGACCGATACTTAAAGGTTCGTACAGGGAATTGGTATCGACAGTGAATAAGTGACATTGATGTAATTATAAAGGTTGTAGTTTAGGTGTAGTTTTTCCTGGTTTTATGAAAAGTTCACATTGCTAATGGTCCATGATGGCCGCCGTCATCCCTCATGTGGTCTCTGTTCTGTATCAGACACTTTTTTCATCTGTAGCTATCAAACAGTCCTTCCTGCTCTGGTAAACAACATTAAATGGAGTCCTCCACACTGACAGTAACCACCACCTGGTTGTTCAGGTTTCTCCACCGCAGGCGCACAACACAAACTCGCGCACACACCCAAACGTGCACACGTACGAATCCACAGGAGGGCTCGCCTGTGTTCCTGCTGATCCAACAAAATGAGGGAAGGTGGGATGACCGAGAGAGGAGGAGGAAGAGGGCGGAGGGAGGGAGGTGGGTGAGGAAAGCCGCTGTGGAGGGATAAGCCCCCGGGTCTATCTAATTATCTCTAAGGATCAGTGGCGCTCAAAAATGAATAAGGAAGGGATTTGAAGTCTCGATCCACTGCACGGCGGGGTCTGCTCGGCTGGGGCACCTCTCCCGGCTCCATTACTGGATGTGGCTGAAGGAGTTGGTGCATTCGACACGGAGATACACATGCATGCAGATGTGCAGTGATAGCAAAAAATACTCGCAAAGATGCTTGCTGGGACGGATACTCTGGGGCCTCCAGCCTTGAGCTGACCACGGGGATGTTGTTTCAAGCTCATTTGAAATTCAGCATCCGACTGTGAGCACGTCTCTCCTGATGCACACGCACAAAAGCAGAATTTACGAAGTGGAACTGCTCTTGTATGAGTGCTTGGTTGTTTGTTTGCGTGTGTGTGTGCGCGCGCGTATGTATTTGTTACCGTATTTTTATTTACCATCTTCCCACACTGGAAGCGGTGTGGGAAGGTGGTGGTGCGAATTCACGTTTGCGGCGGCCTTGCCCAGTACCGTCCATGCAGTGTCTTTGTCCACATCTGCATCTAAGTTTTTGTCTTGCTTGGTCTGATGGCTGGGAGAGCTGGCGCTGGATTGGCTGGGAGAGCTTGATCTGCTGCGTCCTGTGGGCCCAGGGGCCACGGCCCTGCCTGGAGCTGCGTCCGAAGAGGAAACACCGAGGGCGGTCTGACAGGATGCAGAAGCGGGGCAGGCCAAGCTAACTGCTAGCCCATGCAGACCGGCGGTTGTGACAGTTCTGAATTTTTGGACTGTTGCAATGAGTGGACCGTGTTGTGAACTGTTTGTGGGTTTGTTGGTTTGTTTTGGGTGTGGGGGGGGGTTCTTTGTTCTCTCTGTTTTTGTATGTTTTTGGTGGTGTCGTTTTTGGGAAACTTGGGATGTGTGTTTTTGTCTTTTGTGCCCCACTGCTGTGGGCTGGGGGAACGGAATATCATTTCTTTTGTGTACACAAGAACTACACGGAAGAAATGACAGTAGATTGTTGTTGATTCCTGTATTTGTGCATTTATGTCCATGCACCTGCGTGCACGAGTGTGCGTGCACCTGCCCACCCAACATTTCAGTCACTGACACTCGTGTCTGTGTGAGAGTGTGCATGCTGCGTGCACACATTCATGTCAGGGTTCATATACTTCCATGAGTGTGGCCAGCATAAGTGTGTGTGTGTGTGTTTGAGTGTGTCTACATGTGTCGTTTTATGTATTTATACCAATAAAACAGCATGCTCCCTCTGGCGCGGCGTTATTGCACCCAGCCTGGGGGTGAGGCAGTTGATGTGGTGGTCCTCTGGGGTGGTTACCGGCTGGGATGACCAACTCTTAACTTCTCCATGGCACAGTAAATAGCAAACACATGGTAGGCGTTGCTGGTACGGGTGTGTGATTATTGAATCGTGTTGCTTGTGCTTGGCTGATTCAAGTGTGGATCTGGTGTCCTCACACACCGTCTCTCCTACTGTGTCTTTTTCCCCCTCATCAATATTTCTAATTTTCTCTGTTTATTCCAACTGTTGAACTCAGAGGCTGCTAAGGTGTTGGTGAAACCCGTCATTAATGTCCCTCACAGCAGCCCGTAGACCGTCTTTACACAACACGATGTCAGCAGGATCTCATGTGAGCGCTGCTGGTTGGCGCCCTGGTAACATCTGGCTTCAGCAGAATAAATGATAATATCTGGCTTCAGCAGAGTAAATGGTAACATCTGGCTCCAGCAGAGCAAATGATAACATCTGGCTTCAGCTGAGCAAAGGATAACATCTGGCTCCAGCAGAGTAAATGATAACATCTGGCTCCAGCAGGGTAAATGATAACATCTGGCTCCAGCAGCGTAAATGATAACATCTGGCTCCAGCAGCATAAATGATAACATCTGACTTCAGCAGAGTAAATGATAACATCTGGCTTTAGCAGAGTAAATGATAACATCTGACTTCAGCAGAGTAAATGATAACATCTGGCTTTAGCAGAGTAAATGATAACATCTGGCTTCAGCGGAGTAAATGATAACAACTGGCTCCAGCAGAGTAAATGATAACATCTGGCTTTAGCAGAGTAAATGATAACATCTGGCTTTAGCAGAGTAAATGATAACATCTGACTTCAGCAGAGTAAATGATAACATCTGGCTTTAGCAGAGTAAATGATAACATCTGGCTTTAGCAGAGTAAATGATAACATCTGACTTCAGCAGAGCAAATGACAACATCTGGCTCCAGCAGCGTAAATGATAACATCTGGCTTCAGCAGAGTAAATGATAACATCTGGCTCCAGCAGCAGAAATGATAACATCTGACTTCAGCAGAGCAAATGATAACATCTGGCTCCAGCAGCGTAAATGATAACATCTGGCTTCAGCAGAGTAAATGATAACATCTGGCTCCAGCAGCGTAAATGATAACATCTGACTTCAGCAGAGTAAATGATAACATCTGGCTCCAGCAGAGTAAATGATAACATCTGACTTCAGCAGAGTAAATGATAACATCTGGCTTCAGCAGAGTAAATGATAACATCTGGTTCTGGCGGCATACATGATAACATCTGGCTTCAGCAGAGTAAATGATAACATCTGACTTCAGCAGAGCAAATGATAACATCTGGCTTCAGCAGAGTAAATGATAACATCTGACTTCAGCAGAGCAAATGATAACATCTGGCTTCAGCAGAGTAAATGATAACAACTGGCTCCAGCAGAGTAAATGATTACATCTGGCTTCAGCAGAGTAAATGATAACATCTGGCTCCAGCAGAGCAAATGATAACATCTGGCTTCAGCAGAGTAAATGATAACATCTGGCTCCAGCAGAGTAAATGATAACATCTGGCTTCAGCAGAATAAATGATAACATCTGGCTCCAGCAGAGCAAATGATAACATCTGGCTTCAGCAGAGTAAATGATAACATCTGGCTCCAGCAGAGCAAATGATAACATCTGGCTTCAGCAGAATAAATGATAACATCTGGCTCCAGCAGCGTAAATGATAACATCTGGCTTCAGCAGATTAAATGATAACATCTGGCTTTAGCAGAGCAAATGATAACATCTGGCTCCAGCAGAGCAAATGATAACATCTGGCTTTAGCAGAGCAAATGATAACATCTGGCTCCAGCAGAGCAAATGATAACATCTGGCTTTAGCAGAGTAAATGATAACATCTGGCTCCAGCAGAGCAAATGATAGCATCTGGCTTTAGCAGAGTAAATGATAACATCTGGCTCCAGCAGAGCAAATGATAGCATCTGGCTTTAGCAGCGTAAATGATAACATCTGGCTTTAGCAGAGTAAATGATAACATCTGGCTCCAGCAGAGTAAATGATAACATCTGGCTCCAGCAGCATAAATGATAACATCTGACTTCAGCAGAGTAAATGATAACATCTGGCTTTAGCAGAGTAAATGATAACATCTGACTTCAGCAGAGTAAATGATAACATCTGGCTTTAGCAGAGTAAATGATAACATCTGGCTTCAGCGGAGTAAATGATAACAACTGGCTCCAGCAGAGTAAATGATAACATCTGGCTTTAGCAGAGTAAATGATAACATCTGGCTTTAGCAGAGTAAATGATAACATCTGACTTCAGCAGAGTAAATGATAACATCTGGCTTTAGCAGAGTAAATGATAACATCTGACTTCAGCAGAGCAAATGACAACATCTGGCTCCAGCAGCGTAAATGATAACATCTGGCTTCAGCAGAGTAAATGATAACATCTGGCTCCAGCAGCAGAAATGATAACATCTGACTTCAGCAGAGCAAATGATAACATCTGGCTCCAGCAGCGTAAATGATAACATCTGGCTTCAGCAGAGTAAATGATAACATCTGGCTCCAGCAGCGTAAATGATAACATCTGACTTCAGCAGAGTAAATGATAACATCTGGCTCCAGCAGAGTAAATGATAACATCTGACTTCAGCAGAGTAAATGATAACATCTGGCTTCAGCAGAGTAAATGATAACATCTGGTTCTGGCGGCATACATGATAACATCTGGCTTCAGCAGAGTAAATGATAACATCTGACTTCAGCAGAGCAAATGATAACATCTGGCTTCAGCAGAGTAAATGATAACATCTGACTTCAGCAGAGCAAATGATAACATCTGGCTTCAGCAGAGTAAATGATAACAACTGGCTCCAGCAGAGTAAATGATTACATCTGGCTTCAGCAGAGTAAATGATAACATCTGGCTCCAGCAGAGCAAATGATAACATCTGGCTTCAGCAGAGTAAATGATAACATCTGGCTCCAGCAGAGTAAATGATAACATCTGGCTTCAGCAGAATAAATGATAACATCTGGCTCCAGCAGAGCAAATGATAACATCTGGCTTCAGCAGAGTAAATGATAACATCTGGCTCCAGCAGAGCAAATGATAACATCTGGCTTCAGCAGAATAAATGATAACATCTGGCTCCAGCAGCGTAAATGATAACATCTGGCTTCAGCAGATTAAATGATAACATCTGGCTTTAGCAGAGCAAATGATAACATCTGGCTCCAGCAGAGCAAATGATAACATCTGGCTTTAGCAGAGTAAATGATAACATCTGGCTCCAGCAGAGCAAATGATAGCATCTGGCTTTAGCAGAGTAAATGATAACATCTGGCTCCAGCAGAGCAAATGATAGCATCTGGCTTTAGCAGCGTAAATGATAACATCTGGCTTTAGCAGAGTAAATGATAACATCTGGCTCCAGCAGAGTAAATGATAACATCTGGCTCCAGCAGAGTAAATGATACCATCTGGCTTTAGCAGAGCAAATGATAACATCTGGCTTTAGCAGAGTAAATGATAACATCTGGCTCCAGCAGAGTAAATGATAACATCTGGCTTTAGCGGAGTGTATGATAATATCTGGCTTTAGCAGAGTAAATGCTAAATGGACTGCATTCATATGGCGCTATTCTAGTCTACCGATGGCGGCGCAGTGGTTAGTGCAGTCACCTCAGCACAAAAGTCATGGGTTCGAGCCCTGGGGTAGTCCAACCTTGGAGGTCATCCCAGGTTGTCCTCTGTGTGGAGTTTGCATGTTCTTCCCGTGTCTGCGTTAGTTTCCTCCGGGGGCTCCGGTTTCCTCCACACTCCAAAGACATGTAGGTCAGGTGACTCGGCCACACTAAATTGTCCCTCAGTGTGTGTGTGTGGGGGGGGGGCGCCCTGTTATGGACTGGTGGCCTGTCCAGGGTGTCTCCCCGCCTGCCATCCAGTGACTGCTGAAATAGGCTCCATCATCCCTGTAACCCTGAGAGCAGGATAAGTTGCTTGGATAATGGATGGATGGATCATTTACTGATCACTGAAAACACTTAAAAGTGTATGCCTCTTGTTCACCCATTCACACACACATTCACACACACACACACATTCACACGCACATTCACACACACTTTCACACACACTTTCACACACATGTTCACACACATGTTCACACATTCACACACACACACACACACATTCACACACATGTTCACACACACACACACACGCACACACACACATTCATACACACGTTCACACACATTCACACACACACACACGTTCACACACACACATTCACACACACACACACACACACTCATACAAACATTCACACACAAGTTCATACACACATTCACACACATGTTCACACACACACACACACACACACACACACACACACACACACACACACACACACACACACACACACACACACACACACACACACCCTGCATGGTGGAGGGTGCCAGCCTTGGGGGCAGTTAAGGATTCAGTGTCTTGCTCAAGGACACTTTGACATGCTCTCCGCAGGAGCCAGGGATTGGACCAGCGGCCTTCTGATTACTAGATGACGTGCTCTACCACCCAAAGCAATCCTGCCAGGGTGTTTGGCTAAATGACCACAAACGCCACACATTGTTGTGGCTAGTTGTGCATTTGATACGTAGGACATTGTTTGGTCCACACTTGTACATGTTCCAGCCGCTCCGTCCACAGGGGACTCACACTGGATTCATCTGACCCACAAGTCACGGGTCCTTCCTTCTTACCCCTGCCCACGGGCTAAGATGCCCACTGACATTTGCTGGCGGCAGTATTTTGTTTCCTGCACGCTGACATTCTGTAGGGATCTTGCCTCCTCGTTAGGGACTAATAGGTACCAGTTACAAACCACAGGTCACTTCCTGTTTCCATCCGTCCTCGAGGAGGAAACCAAAAATTCCTAAAAAGGAAAGCAGTCCTCAGAAGAAGACAGTTTTTTTAAAAATACCCTGCTGTCAGGGGTATGTTCTTCACCTGTGTGTGCCACCATCTCTGTGTTTCCTGTTCTGTTCCCCTGTCTCCTCTTTTCCCTCCCTGTTTCCCTCTCTCACTCATGCATGCAGGCATGCACCGCTCACAAAGACACACATAGCACACACTTTACACACACTACTGCACCAATACATCCACACACACACACACACACACACACACACACACACACACACACACACACACACACACAGTAAACATGCATGGACACAATACACTCGAGCACACACACACATACAGTACAACACAACACACGGCGTCAGGGTGATAGATAGTAAAGGTTTCCCTCCAGGGTGGTTCCAGTATGCCTGAATGAGGAGCAAATGGCCCTGCGCCCGTCTGCCAGGCTGCCGGCATGGCGACTGGATATGTGTCACATTATGTCACAATTACCCTCCGTGTTCATCCACTATCCGAGAAAGGCGGCGCGGCGTTGAGGTTATTGCTTTCTGCCGTAACAGTTTGGGGGGGGGGTGTTGCTCGCAGGGCATTGAATGGAAATCAATTCTGGCAGATAAACACACACACACACACACACACACACACACACACACACACACGCATACACTCTCACACACACACTCACACACACACTGCTGAACAGACTGGAGACCGGGAGCCATTCAGTCAGTCACAGTCACACACCTCTTCCTGTTCATGTCAGTTCCACATTCAGTAAAGCCAACACAGATTGGCTGAGCAGGGCGTCCGGGTGGCGTGGCGGTCCTTTCCGTTGCCTACCAACACGGGGGTCGCCGGTTCAAATCCCCGTGTTGCCTCCGGCTTGGTTGGGCGTCCCTACAGACGCAATTGGCTGTGCCTGTGGATGGGGAATCGGATGTGGGTATGTGTCCTGGTCGCTGCACTAGCGCCTCCTCTGGCCGCTCGGGGTGCCTGTTCAGAGGGGAGGGGGAACTGGGAGGACTAGCATGATCCTCCCCTGGTGAAACTCCTCACTGTCAGGTGAAAAGAAGCGGCTGGTGACTCCACATGTATGGGAGGAGGCATGTGGTAGTCTGCAGCCCTCCCCTGATCAGCAGAGGGGGTGGAGCAGCGACCGGGACGGCTCGGAAGAGTGGGGTAATTGGCCGAGTATGATCCAGAATGCTTTTCTCACTGCAGCATGATTCTGTCGAACGTTAAAGAGCAGAATGCATGCACACACCTGCACACACCTGCACACATGCAAACGTTCACAAAGGGTTTGCATACTGATGCACTGTGGGAATGTTCCTCACTGTCCTCACACACAAACGCTGTGGACCGCATGACAGACAACCTCCTTGCACCACCTGAGAGGGTCTATTGTGCACACTTCTTATCAGAGTAGGTCCAGTTCTACACACACACACACACACACACACACACACACACACACACACAGTCCCACATGGCTCACTTTGTCAGCCCTGCCCCATCCGTTCGGCAGGCAGGCCGGCTGGTAGTGCTGTTTGAGGTGAGGTGTACGGACCGTGTGCTGCGCTCTTATCGCTCCCTCTGGAAACACACCCTCCACCCCCTCCCAGATGTGTGGTTCCTGTACGGAAATGGAGAAGTCTGCCTTTTGATTTATATTTCATTTTCTCCTCCCTCCCCCCTGTGTGAAGTCTCCCAGGCCGTTGTGGCACAGCTGTTCTTGACCCGGTTACCAACTCCAAATCTGCACCACACCACCAAGAGAGACGTTTACTGCACACCGAGACATTTGACCAATGTGGTGAAAGTGTTTTGCGTGGTTCTGTTCTTGTGAGAGGTATCGTGTGGAGTGACCGGGGTGTGGGTAAACTTAATGAGCATTTCTGCATCGTCAGGTTTCATTAGCCCATGATCTCATACGATGCTCCTTCTCCTTAATAAAATGCTAGAAACGACTGTTAGCGTCGCTTGTACACAGAACACAAAGGATACGTTACATCACTCTTGTTGCTAGGCAACACAGTTGGACAACGAAGTGCAATTGTGTGTTATCACGTAAGGGAAGTCATATTAACGTAGCTCATGATTGCTCTGACATGTTAGTAATTGTTATTTTTGACGGAGGTACTCTGAAACAAGGAGAGTGTTGTGTTGTGTGGGGCACAGCTGTTCAGATGTTAGTCCCTCGGGGCATCCGGGTGGCGTAGCGGTCTATTCTGTTGCCTACCAACACGGAGATCGCCGGTTCGAATCCCCGTGTTACTTTCGACTTGGAAGCCGGATGTGGGTATGTGTCCTGGTTGCTGCATTAGTGCCTCTTCTGGTCAGTCAGGTTGCCTGTTCAGGGGGGAGGGGGAACTGGGGGGGAAAGCGTGATCCTCCCCTGCGCTATGTCCCGCTGGTGAAACTCCTCACTGTCAGGTGAAAAGGAGCAGCTGGGGCAACTCCACATGTATCGGAGGAGGCATGTGGTAGTCTGCAGCCCTTCCCGGAACAGCAGAGGGGGTGGAGCAGCGACCGGGACGGCTCAGTAGAGTGGGGTAATTGGCCAGATACAATGGGGGAGAAAAGGGGGAGGATAAATAATAAAAACGATACTTTTGAACCTGATTACGTGGATACTGTGTGGAGTTTGCATGTTCTCCTCGTGTCTGTGTGGGTTTCCTCCGGGGGCTCCGGTTTCCTCCCACAGTCCAAAGACATGTAGGTCAGGTGACTTGGCCGTACTACATTGTCCCTAGGTGTGAATGTGTGTGTGGGCCCTGTGATGGCTGGTGGCCTGTCCAGGGTGTCTCCCCACCTGTTGCCCAATGACTGCTGGGATAGGCTCCAGCATCCCGCAACCCCAATTGGGATAAGCGGCTTGGATAATGGGTGGATGTATGGATGGATAAATGGATACTAATTAGTTTAACGAGTCGTTCAGCTCTGGGAATAACTAGACAAGCAGTGGCTCGTGCTTCACAGCTTCTTCCATCCTGTTTTTACAAAGTGACAAATCTGAAGACCTGCATGGAGTTTGTTGTGCTTTGTTTGACACCTCTTCCTACTCCTCTTTTTCCATTTACCCTCCGACTCTGTCCCATTTTGCCCAGCATCCTTCACTCTTCTGCATCCGTCCTTCTGGCGGAGGTGCAGTTCTTCACCATTCCTGCCGTTTTGTCCAGACGCCTCGTTTGAATCTTGTTGTTTGTGTTTGGTTTCCTGTCGGGAAGCTACCGTGTGGCGGGCCGGCTGTGACCTCGTCTGTTCCCTCTTTCTGAGCAGAACTTTGTTATCCTCGAACATCAGACAGTTCAAGCATTTTAGCCGAATGGCAGTGAAGGGAAATGGAGATTTCCTCCACAAAGGAAAAATGGGCTCCAACTGCAGTATTGGTTGAAAATGAGGCTTTGTTGTAATTTTTGTTGGTCAGTGACTTGTGTAAAAAAAGAAAAAAACTCTTTAAATCTTTTTTAATAAGTTTCTCAGACAGTTAATACCTTTTTATCCTTTGAAGGATAAGACAGAATATCACTGTACACACCAATCTATTGGAATATGATAATAATAATAATAATAATAATAATAATAATAATAATAATAATGATCAAAGCGCTATACCAAGATAGCACATACAAGTACCTTGGAGTGAACGAAGGAGACGGCATACAACACTCAACCATGAAGGAGAAAATCCGGAAAGAGTACCACAGGAGAGTGTCTATGGTACTGAAGAGCGAACTCAATGCGGCTAACAGAATTGAAGCTATCAACACCCTAGCGATACCTGTAGTGACGTACAGCTTCAACATCACCAGGAAGCTGAACAATATCAAGAGACTAGACACCAAGACAAGAAAGATGCTGGCCATGGAGAAGATGCACCACCCGAAAGCAGATGTCGACAGGCTGTACCTACCAAGAGCTTCAGGAGGACGAGGCCTAGTCCAACTCGAACTGACCTTCCAGACTACCACTATCGGGCTGGATGCATACCTGACAAAAACAGATGACCCACTCCTCCGAATAGTAAAACATCAGATCTACTCCATCAATAAAGAAGCTGCACAATTCAAGAAAGAGCTTGATGTCCCAGAAACCCCACCAACAGAAAAGGAGGCAACTACCATCTATGCCAAACGAGTGAAGCAGAAGGCAAAACACCATGGCCAGCGGCAACTGCAAAAAACCTGGGAGGACAAAGCAATGCACGGGAAGTGCCCAAAAAGAATGAAAGATGCAGATGTGGACCAACAAAAGACCCACCAGTGGCTGAGGAGCACCAGGCTGAAAGCAGAGACGGAGGGCCTGATAATCGCTGGACAAGACCAGAGCCTAGCAACCAGATCCTGTCACCATCGCATCATCAAAGATGGAACAGACCCAAAATGCAAAATCTGTGGAATGTACGAAGAAACCATCGACCACATTGTCACAGGCTGCCTGGAAGTGGCAAAGACCAAGTACATGTACAGGCACAACAAGGCAGCAGCATACCTGCACTGGAAGATCTGCAGGAGATACAAGATCAAGACGACTGAGTAGTGGTACGAACTTCAGCCAAAAACGGTCACTGAGAACAATGATGTCACCATCCTCTGGGACACGCCCATCCACACTGACAGAGAGATAAAAGCCAAGAAGCCCGACATCATTATCAGGGACAGGAAGCAAAAGAGGTGCATGCTCATCGACATGACAACACCATCCAAAAAAAAACCCACCTCAGTGAAAGTCACAGAGAAGCTGACCAAGTACAAAGACCTGGAGATGAAATCAACAGGATGTGGAGAATGAAGACCGAAACAACACCGGTGGTCATCGGAGCTCTAGGACTCATGAAGAAGGGAATGGAAAAGTTCACCCACCGTATCCCAGGCAACATCAACATCCATGCAGTCCAGAAGATCGCCCAACTCAGAACAGCCCACATATTACGATGAGTTCTGTCAATCAGGTGACATCTGCCCTATAGTGCCTCAGGTCCATAGTTGGGACCTGCCTCTACAGGATGTAAAACAGGAAACATGAAAGAAATAATAATAATAATAATAATAATAACAACAATAGTAATAAACTCTGGACTGATGATGACATAACATCCACGACACCATCTTGTTCCCTGCATCAGTGTTTGGCGTGGACACATTAATGGACGAACGTCTCAGACGTCGTGTGCACTGCTGAGTAAGCGTTGATGCTGCCCGTAATATTATTTATTATATGTTATGATTAGGAATGTACATATTAGCCTTGCTGTTATTACAAAGAAAAACATTTTAAATGATCATTAAATTTCAGAAGTGAAATACACACCCTTCAACTCAGACACATTTATCACCTCCAGATGATTCACTAAATGACATCATTAGAATAATTCATATTTTATATCCACAGACAGCAAGATAAGTCCTGAGGTGACAGGTGCTCTTTATAGACGGAGTCCTGTTTATCATAAAATATTGATTGATAAGGAAGTTGAAATATTGTGATCGTGATGTTTAATGAGCAGCCTCAGATAAATCCTGCGTTGTGTGGCTGGGGTCTCAGTGGAGACCAGCTCTTCACTGATCAGCTCTTCACTGACCAGCTCTTCACTGGCAGCACCAACTTTCAGTTCAGCTTTTCATTATGACTCCAGTTTGGACCAACAGGGACTTTAACATGGTGGCATGCTGAACGTAAGACAACATAAAATACCCACTGGACATGAACAAAGTGTTGGAAAGGGGGGTGTCCGGGTGGCATGGCAGTTTATTCTGTTGCCTACCAACATGGGGATCGCCGGTTCGAATCCCCGTTTTACCTCCAGCTTGGTCGGGCGTCCCTATAGACACAATTGGCTGTGTCTGTGGGTGGGAAGGTGGATGTGGGCGTGTGTCCTGATCGCTGCACTAGGGGGAACTGGGGGGAATAGCGTGATCCTCCCTCCCACGCGCTATGTCCCCCCTGGTGAAACTCCTCCGGTCTGTCAGGTGAAAAGAAGCGGGTTCAGGAAGGCGTGCGTGTGATGTAACTAGTTGTTCACATGTGGAGGACAACAGCGTGCTGCAAATTAGCAGCAAGCGTGCACCTCCCTAGCGTGCACCTCCCTAGCGTGCACCTCCCTAGCATGTTGAGGTGAAGACCGTCTCTTCTATACAGAGAGGAGCGCTTTTATGAAACCAGTGTTGTGCGCTGTACTCATGGTCTGGAGTCGGGTGTGAAGGCTGAGAATTTTACTAAAATGCCCCACAGCGCCACCCAGTGTGGGAATTTCACAGTAATGAAAGCAGTTTTTCCACGACTGTTGAGATTAAAAAGACGGTTAAAATCGCCTTTTGTCAGCTCGGAATGGTGACGGGCAGTGTCATTGGAGCCGACGTGGACTATTACTTTCATAATTGTGGAAATGAATCCAGGCGTCCTGGGGGTTCTTCAGAATGTCAGGAGAAGCGGTGTCATTTATTGCTTTTAAGCGGCCCTCGCAAGGCAAAGTGGTACTAAACTGGGTGATCAATGTTCACAGAAATGAAAGCGGAAGTTAGCCACTGGCTCCGGTAGCTGTTAGCTCCATCAACGGAGAGCTGAGTCCACACGGTTCTCACCCAGAGTGGAGGGAGTCATTGCAGTGATAAGTGATTGGGTAAGAGTCCATAAAACAGGCAAACCATGAAATGAATTCGAATAATCCAAAAGGCATCTACTCAGGTGACAGGGATGAGTCATGGCAGGGGGAACAGGGTGGAAAATGTTTGCTGTGTTTTATATAATTGTTATTCATTGTATAATCTGCTGTTATTTGCAAACTGAAAACCAATATTGTTAAAAACAAATAAAAATCCAAAAGGTCTCTTAAGAGTTGCTAAAATTTTTAAAAGTTACAAAGTAAGCAGAGCCAAAAACAACACAACCAGAAGTAAACAACACATTTTCATACATGAATATGTGCGTGTGTGTGTGTCTGTGTGTGTGGCGGGACGTTAATTGTAGTGTTCAAACCACTTCGGGTTGGTAACAACTCTCAGGAAACTCAGAACTTGAAACGGAGGCTTTCTCTACTTTATCTGCAGAGGCTGGGCTTTTTATTTCCCATAGACAGACAGACAGACAGACAGACAGATAGCTAGATAGACACACACACACACACACACACACACACACACACACACACACACACACAGAGACAGAGAGAGAGCGATACTTGCCACACAACATTGTTGGTGGTAATTGTTTTGGCACACCATGGTAGCTCAGTTCCAGTGCAAAAAGAAAGAGAAAAACAAGCAGCATCATAAATCATTACAACAACACACACACAAGAAGGAAACACATGAATGTGAGAATATGCACTGTGAATATTTATGATATGTACAGTTCAGTTCCCCGGCATATCAAGTAGCCCAACAGGCAGAGAGTACACTGATTGATGTACCAGTGCAAACAAGTCCAGTGTGAGTTCAGTCCAATGTGAGTCCATTCCAGTACGAGTCCAGTCCAGTGTGAGTGAAGTCCAGCCCAGTGTGAGTCCAGTCCAGTGTGAGTGAAGTCCAGTCCAGTGTGATTACAGTCCTGTGTGAGTTCAGTCCAGTCCAGTGTGAGGCTAGTCCAGTGTGAGTACAGTCCAGTGTGGCTGTGTGTGTGTGGGTGTGTGTGGGTATTGGTGCAGTAGTGTGTGTACAGTGTGTGCTGATGTTGATATCCATTTCAGAGTGTTACTGAGGTAGGTAGAGAGGATGGAAATTAATTGGCTTCTTGAACCGATGTGCACCCCCCCCCACACACACACACACACACACTACCATGTCATGTAAGTTTATTAATGGACTGCGTGGGCCATCGATTGGTGATTGCTGCGGAAGTGGACGTGGGGGATGAACATTGCGTACTGCGGCCATCTTTAGGCTTATTGTAATCAGCGTTGTTATTGATCTCTTACCCAGGCCCCCAGAAGTAATCCATGTTAAATACACTTTCAGTGGGAGGAGGGGGGATGGAGGGGGCGAGGGGATTGGGGTGCCTTGTCCCGGGACATTGTCTTCATATCTACGGTGTTCACCGGGGGTCAATGAACGGGACCACTTAGTATGGGCTTAGTAGAGAGAGGGACGGGGGGCGATCGAAGGAAGGAAGTCTGCTCCTGTTTGGCTACTTTTGCTTTGTTGTAAAGAAACAGTAGAGCATGAGAGAGAGGGGGAGCAAGAGGGAGAGGGGGAGGGGAGGGGGAGAGAGGGAGGAAGAGACGTAGAGAGGGGGAGAGAAAGGGAGGGGGGAGAGAGCGAGCCATCATGTATGCCTTTGCACCTTCTATGAAATATCCCCTCGCTTTTGTGTGAAGCTGGTGTCTGTGGGGTCTCTGTCAGGGCGTGAGTGTGCCTCTCTGTGGCGTGTGTGTGTGTGTGTGTGTGTGTGTGTGTGTGTGTGTGTGTGTGTGTGTGTGTGTGTGTGTGTGTGTGTGTGTGTGTGTGTGTGTGTGTGTGAGCACATGCACATGTCCATCAGGTGATGGATGAGTGTTCAGCTAGCGGCGGGCCAGACGTCTGCACTATCGATTTATTCTCACATTTGTCTGGAAGGCAGTGTGTGTGTGTGTGTGTGGGGGGGGGGGGTCTCGGTACTGCAAGCATTTCAACACGATCTGCCTCGCTCAGCCCTTTGCACCGGCCGACTTCACACACACACACACACACACACACACACATGTACATTTTCAGAGCGCCTTGCTTTTGCGGTGGGAATGTTTCAGGGTGGTCAGTGGTTGTCTTGAGCCGGGGAAGGGGGTGGGGGGGTCGGTGGTATCTTCTTCACTTGTTGTCTGTGGAGGAAAATGGCCACCTGCCTCCTCGTCCTGCCATTTCTTTTATTTGATCTGCCTGCAAGCTGGCGGCCACTTGTTTAAACAGCCACTCTCGTACACTTCAGCTGGCCCCGCCTCACCTGTGTGTGTTTGCGTGTGTGCGTGTGTGTGTGTTTGTGTATGTGCACTCGTGTGTGTGCACTCATGTTGGCAGGTTGACAATATGTGCGTTCATGTGTGATTATTTGCATACACTTTTTTATATGCTTGTTTGTGTGTGTGTGTGTGTGTGTGTGTGTGTGTGTTTGCTAATTTCCATACTTGTGTTTTCTGCGAGCTGGATAGGAATTGTCTGTGAGTCTGTGTTTGTGTGTGATAGCAAGCTCACATGGCCACAAATAGGTTTTTGTGCGACTGTCAGGAGTAGGTGTGCAGCTGTCAGGAGGAGGTGTGCGACTGTCAGGAGGAGGTGTGCGACTGTCAGGAGTAGGTCTGTGACTGTCAGGAGTAGGTGTGCGGCCATCAGGAGTAGGTGTGCGACTGTCAGGAGGAGGTGTGCAACCGTCAGGAGTAGGTGTGTGACTGTCAGGGGTAGGTGTGTGACTGTCAGGAGTAGGTGTGTGACCGTCAGGGGTAGGTGTGCGACCGTCAGGGGTAGGTGTGTGACTGTCAGGGGTAGGTGTGTGACTGTCAGGAGTAGGTGTGTGACTGTCAGGGGTAGGTGTGTGACTGTCAGGAGTAGGTGTGTGACTGTCAGGGGTAGGTGTGCGACCGTCAGGGGTAGGTGTGCGACCATCAGGAGTAGGTGTGTGACTGTCAGGGGTAGGTGTGCGACCGTCAGGAGTAGGTGTGTGACTGTCAGGGGTAGGTGTGTGACTGTCAGGAGTAGGTGTGTGACCGTCAGGGGTAGGTGTGCGACCGTCAGGGGTAGGTGTGTGACTGTCAGGGGTAGGTGTGTGACTGTCAGGGGTAGGTGTGTGACTGTCAGGGGTAGGTGTGTGACTGTCAGGGGTAGGTGTGTGACTGTCAGGGGTAGGTGTGCGACCGTCAGGGGTAGGTGTGTGACTGTCAGGGGTAGGTGTGTGACTGTCAGGAGTAGGTGTGTGACTGTCAGGGGTAGGTGTGCGACCGTCAGGGGTAGGTGTGTGACTGTCAGGGGTAGGTGTGCGACCGTCAGGAGTAGGTGTGTGACTGTCAGGGGTAGGTGTGTGACTGTCAGGAGTAGGTCTGTGACTGTCAGGGGTAGGTGTGCGACCGTCAGGGGTAGGTGTGCGACCATCAGGAGGAGGTGTGCCACCGTCAAGAGGAGGCGTGCCACCGTCAGGAGTAGATGTGTGACTGTCAGGGGTAGGTGTGCGACCGTCAGGAGCAGGTGTGTGACCATCAGGAGCAGGTGTGCGACTGTCAGGAGTAGGTGTGTGACTGTCAGGGGTAGGTGTGCAACCATCAGGAGTAGGTGTGCGACCGTCAGGGGTAGGTGTGTGACCATCAGGAGCAGGTGTGCGACTGTCAGGAGCAGGTGTGTGACCATCAGGAGCAGGTGTGCAACCATCAGGAGCAGGTGTGCGACCGTCAGGAGCAGGTGTGTGACCATCAGGAGCAGGTGTGCGACTGTCAGGAGTAGGTGTGTGACTGTCAGGGGTAGGTGTGCAACCATCAGGAGTAGGTGTGTGACCATCAGGGGTAGGTGTGCGACCGTCAGGAACAGGTGTGCGACCATCAGGAGAAGGTGTGCGACCGTCAGGAGGAGGTGTGTGGCTGTCAGGGGTAGATGTGCGACTGTCAGGAGGAGGTGTGTGACTGTCAGGGGTAGGTGTGCGACCATCAGGAGTAGGTGTGCAACTGTCAGGAGGAGGTGTGCGACCGTCAGGAGTAGGTGTGTGACTGTCAGGGGTAGGTGTGTGACTGTCAGGAGTAGGTGTGCGACTGTCAGGAGGAGGTGTGCGACCGTCAGGAGCAGATGTGCGACCGTCAGGAGTAGGTGTGCGACTGTCAGGGGTAGGTGTGCGACCATCAGGGGTAGGTGTGTGACCGTCAGGGGTAGGTGTGTGACTGTCAGGGGTAGGTGTGTGACTGTCAGGGGTAGGTGTGCGACTGTCAGGGGTAGGTGTGCGACCATCAGGAGTAGGTGTGCGACCATCAGGAGGAGGTGTGCGACCGTCAGGAGCAGATGTGCGACCGTCAGGAGTAGGTGTGTGACTGTCAGGGGTAGGTGTGCGACCATCAGGAGTAGGTGTGCGACTGTCAGGAGGAGGTGTGTGACTGTCAGGAGTAGGTGTGCGACTGTCAGGAGTAGGTGTGCAACCGTCAGGAGTAGGTGTGTGACTGTCTGGAGAAGGTGTGCGACCGTCAGGAGTAGGTGTGTGACTGTGAGGAGTAGGTGTGCGACTGTCAGGAGTAGGTGTGCGACTGTCAGGAGGAGGTGTGCAACCGTCAGGAGTAGGTGTGTGACTGTCTGGAGAAGGTGTGCGACCGTCAGGAGTAGGTGTGTGACTGTGAGGAGTAGGTGTGCGACTGTCAGGAGTAGGTGTGCGACTGTCAGGAGGAGGTGTGTGACTGTCAGGAGTAGGTGTGCAACCGTCAGGAGTAGGTGTGTGACCGTCAGGAGTAGGTGTGCAACCGTCAGGAGTAGGTGTGCAACTGTCAGGAGTAGGTGTGTGACTGTCAGGAGTAGATGTGTGACTGTCAGGGGTAGGTGTGCGACCGTCAGGAGCAGGTGTGTGACCATCAGGAGCAGGTGTGCGACTGTCAGGAGTAGGTGTGTGACTGTCAGGGGTAGGTGTGCAACCATCAGGAGTAGGTGTGCGACCGTCAGGGGTAGGTGTGTGACCATCAGGAGCAGGTGTGCGACTGTCAGGAGCAGGTGTGTGACCATCAGGAGCAGGTGTGCAACCATCAGGAGCAGGTGTGCGACCGTCAGGAGCAGGTGTGTGACCATCAGGAGCAGGTGTGCGACTGTCAGGAGTAGGTGTGTGACTGTCAGGGGTAGGTGTGCAACCATCAGGAGTAGGTGTGTGACCATCAGGGGTAGGTGTGCGACCGTCAGGAACAGGTGTGCGACCATCAGGAGAAGGTGTGCGACCGTCAGGAGGAGGTGTGTGGCTGTCAGGGGTAGATGTGCGACTGTCAGGAGGAGGTGTGTGACTGTCAGGGGTAGGTGTGCGACCATCAGGAGTAGGTGTGCAACTGTCAGGAGGAGGTGTGCGACCGTCAGGAGTAGGTGTGTGACTGTCAGGGGTAGGTGTGTGACTGTCAGGAGTAGGTGTGCGACTGTCAGGAGGAGGTGTGCGACCGTCAGGAGCAGATGTGCGACCGTCAGGAGTAGGTGTGCGACTGTCAGGGGTAGGTGTGCGACCATCAGGGGTAGGTGTGTGACCGTCAGGGGTAGGTGTGTGACTGTCAGGGGTAGGTGTGTGACTGTCAGGGGTAGGTGTGCGACTGTCAGGGGTAGGTGTGCGACCATCAGGAGTAGGTGTGCGACCATCAGGAGGAGGTGTGCGACCGTCAGGAGCAGATGTGCGACCGTCAGGAGTAGGTGTGTGACTGTCAGGGGTAGGTGTGCGACCATCAGGAGTAGGTGTGCGACTGTCAGGAGGAGGTGTGTGACTGTCAGGAGTAGGTGTGCGACTGTCAGGAGTAGGTGTGCAACCGTCAGGAGTAGGTGTGTGACTGTCTGGAGAAGGTGTGCGACCGTCAGGAGTAGGTGTGTGACTGTGAGGAGTAGGTGTGCGACTGTCAGGAGTAGGTGTGCGACTGTCAGGAGGAGGTGTGCAACCGTCAGGAGTAGGTGTGTGACTGTCTGGAGAAGGTGTGCGACCGTCAGGAGTAGGTGTGTGACTGTGAGGAGTAGGTGTGCGACTGTCAGGAGTAGGTGTGCGACTGTCAGGAGGAGGTGTGTGACTGTCAGGAGTAGGTGTGCAACCGTCAGGAGTAGGTGTGCAACCGTCAGGAGTAGGTGTGTGACTGTCAGGAGTAGGTGTGTGACTGTGAGGAGTAGGTGTGCGACCGTCAGGAGTAGGTGTGTGACCGTCAGGAGTAGGTGTGTGACTGTCAGGAGTAGGTGTGTGACTGTGAGGAGTAGGTGTGTGACTGTGAGGAGTAGGTGTGCGACCGTCAGGAGTAGGTGTGTGACTGTCAGGAGTAGGTGTGTGACTGAGGAGTAGGTGTGTGACCGTCAGGAGTAGGTGTGTGACCGTCAGGAGTAGGTGTGCGACCGTCAGGAGTAGGTGTGTGACCGTCAGGAGTAGGTGTGCGACCGTCAGGAGTAGGTGTGTGACTGTGAGGAGTAGGTGTGTGACTGTCAGGAGTAGGTGTGTGACTGTCAGGAGTAGGTGTGTGACTGTGAGGAGTAGGTGTGCGACCGTCAGGAGTAGGTGTGTGACTGTCAGGAGTAGGTGTGTGACTGTGAGGAGTAGGTGTGCGACCGTCAGGAGTAGGTGTGTGACTGTCAGGAGTAGGTGTGTGACTGTGAGGAGTAGGTGTGCGACCGTCAGGAGGAGGCGCCATGTCCAGCCCATTGAGCACCAAATCAAGGCTGAACCCCTGTCCCCCGTCTCGCAGCTGTGTTGTTTCCCCCATGATGCTTTGCTCAGCCACTGTTCATAATCAACATTAACAACTTGGAAGGACGTCGGTTGTTCTCCCCGCCTCCAAAACGGCGCCGTTACAGGGGGCGCACACATCACAGACACACACTCACTTCTGATGGAGCAGAGTTGTGCTCAGGTTGGAAGAACATCACTACAACTAGGTGGTCACACAGCGCACGTGTGTCTCTGAGTGTGCGATCTTTTAAAGAAAGTGACTTTATATGTTGTTGATGTGTGTGTTGTGCAGTGTTGCAGTCAGTGTCCTCGTCCATCCCATCAGTCTGTCTCTGTGTGTGTGTGTGTGTGTGTGTGTGTGTGTGTGTGTGTGTGTGTGTGTGTGTGTGTGTGTGTGTGTGTGTGACTGCTGCAACAGTTGTCATCGGCTGTTTTTATGGCAACGCCGGCATTTGCCCGTGATGATTTTAATATCATCATCTAAGATTGTGCAGATCCTGAAGAAGATGGCTGGATGAACCGATGTCAAGGAGAATTCATGGTACCCTCTTTTCATCCACCCACATCTCTCTCTCTCTCTCCCCCTCTCCCTCCCTCTCTCTCTCCTTCTCTGTCTCTGTCTGTCTCTCTCCCTCTCTGTCTCCCTCTCTCTCCTTCTCTGTTTCTCTCTGTCTCTGTCTGTCTCTCTCCCTCTCTGTCTCTCTCCCTTTCTGTCGCTCTCTCTCTCTCTCTCTCTCTCTCTCTCTCTCTCAGGGGATGATGTACCTGGAGGAGAGGAGGCTGGTCCACAGGGACTTGGCAGCGAGGAACGTTCTGGTCAAGTCGCCGAACCACATCAAAATCACCGACTTCGGCCTGGCACGCCTCCTGGATGCCGACGAGAAGGAGTACAACGCAGATGGGGGCAAGGTTGGTGTAAGTTGAGGCATGTGTGTGTGTGTGTGTGTGTGTGTGTATGTGTGTGTGCGATTGTGTACTTCTGTCCCCCACCCAACAGAAATAAGTCTGCTCTGCCCCCATCCACCTCTGTAGACAACACCAGACTTGTGTGGAACAGTTGCCATAACTTGGCAGCTTCTCTCCTCCAAAGCCAACACTGACACTGAAATCCACCATTGTCTCAGCTGGGACAGCCGGTTCTTCTCAAGACTGAGAAAAGGGGTTTTGAAAACCATGACCTTCAGGCCAGAAGAAAGATTCTGGTGTACAAAGTGGTAGTGCTGCCCACTCTACTGTATGGGTCAGAAACCTGGACCACATAGAGCAGCCACCTGAAGGCACTCGAGACATACCAACAGCAATGCCTCAGGAAGATCCTTAAGATCAGCTGGGAGGATAAATGCACCATCTTCAGCGTCCTTGAGGAGGCCAACATGCCTACTGTGTGTGTGTGTGTGTGTGTGTGTGTGTGTGTGTGTGTGTGTGTGTGTGTGTGTGTGTGTGTGTGTGTGTGTGTGTGTGTGTGTGTGTGTGTTTCAGTTTCAACATCATCATGTTTACTGCAGTCCGTATGACTTGGGTGACTGTGTTGAGTTTTGGCATCACAGGTCAGAGCTGTACAAATAACAGCATCATTACATTTGTATTGAAGACATACAACAAGACTGTCAGAAGTGGTAGAAATGAAGAGGGTCAGTCTCACACACCGCAGCACCAGGGCAAACAAAACACGTTTGATTTCTCTCCGATATTAAAGTCTCCTTTTTCTCCTCCCAGACTATTTCATCAGGATTGATTTTTCTCTGTTTGTTGGTTTGTTGGTTTGTGTGTTGTCCGGTAAACATATCATCTCCTACAATATGATTTAACTTCACTTCCCCAGGAGCGAAATGCTGACGCATGCTTCATGGGGGGGGGGGGGCAGTAGAAACCAGGGGCCTCTTCTGATGCAGCGTCCTAGCTACTTCATGGGGGGGGCGCAGTAGAAACCAGGGGCTATCAGTAGTACTGCAGGACGGAGGCTGTGTGACGTCAGTAGTACTGCAGGACGGAGGCTGTGTGATGTCAGTAGTACTGAAGACGGAGGCTGTGTGATGTCAGTAGTACTGAAGACGGAGGCTGTGTGACGTCAGTAGTACTGCAGGACGGAGGCTGTGTGACGTCAGTAGTACTGCAGGACGGAGGCTGTGTGACGTCAGTAGTACTGCAGGACGGAGGCTGTGTGACATCAGTAGTACTGCAGGACAGAGGCTGTGTGATGTCAGTAGTACTGCAGGACGGAGGCTGTGTGACGTCAGTAGTACTGCAGGACGGAGGCTGTGTGACGTCAGTAGTACTGCAGGACGGAGGCTGTGTGACGTCAGTAGTACTGCAGGACGGAGGCTGTGTGACGTCAGTAGTACTGCAGGACGGAGGCTGTGTGACATCAGTAGTACTGCAGGACGGAGGCTGTGTGACGTCAGTAGTACTGCAGGACGGAGGCTGTGTGACGTCAGTAGTACTGCAGGACAGAGGCTGTGTGATGTCAGTAGTACTGAAGACGGAGGCTGTGTGACGTCAGTAGTACTGCAGGACGGAGGCTGTGTGACGTCAGTAGTACTGCAGGACGGAGGCTGTGTGACGTCAGTAGTACTGCAGGACAGAGGCTGTGTGACGTCAGTAGTACTGCAGGACAGAGGCTGTGTGACATCAGTAGTACTGCAGGACGGAGGCTGTGTGACATCAGTAGTACTGCAGGACAGAGGCTGTGTGACATCAGTAGTACTGCAGGACGGAGGCTGTGTGACATCAGTAGTACTGCAGGACGGAGGCTGTGTGACGTCAGTAGTACTGCAGGACGGAGGCTGTGTGACGTCAGTAGTACTGCAGGACAGAGGCTGTGTGACATCAGTAGTACTGCAGGACGGAGGCTGTGTGACATCAGTAGTACTGCAGGACGGAGGCTGTGTGACGTCAGTAGTACTGCAGGACGGAGGCTGTGTGACATAAGTAGTACTGCAGGACAGAGGCTGTGTGACGTCAGTAGTACTGCAGGACGGAGGCTGTGTGACATCAGTAGTACTGCAGGACGGAGGCTGTGTGACGTCAGTAGTACTGCAGGACAGAGGCTGTGTGACATCAGTAGTACTGCAGGACGGAGGCTGTGTGACATCAGTAGTACTGCAGGACGGAGGCTGTGTGACGTCAGTAGTACTGCAGGACGGAGGCTGTGTGACGTCAGTAGTACTGCAGGACGGAGGCTGTGTGACGTCAGTAGTACTGCAGGACGGAGGCTGTGTGACATCAGTAGTACTGCAGGACGGAGGCTGTGTGACATCAGTAGTACTGCAGGACAGAGGCTGTGTGACATCAGTAGTACTGCAGGACGGAGGCTGTGTGACATCAGTAGTACTGCAGGACGGAGGCTGTGTGACGTCAGTAGTACTGCAGGACGGAGGCTGTGTGACGTCAGTAGTACTGCAGGACAGAGGCTGTGTGACATCAGTAGTACTGCAGGACGGAGGCTGTGTGACATCAGTAGTACTGCAGGACGGAGGCTGTGTGACGTCAGTAGTACTGCAGGACAGAGGCTGTGTGACATAAGTAGTACTGCAGGACAGAGGCTGTGTGACGTCAGTAGTACTGCAGGACGGAGGCTGTGTGACATCAGTAGTACTGCAGGACGGAGGCTGTGTGACGTCAGTAGTACTGCAGGACAGAGGCTGTGTGACATCAGTAGTACTGCAGGACGGAGGCTGTGTGACATCAGTAGTACTGCAGGACGGAGGCTGTGTGACGTCAGTAGTACTGCAGGACGGAGGCTGTGTGACGTCAGTAGTACTGCAGGACGGAGGCTGTGTGACGTCAGTAGTACTGCAGGACGGAGGCTGTGTGACATCAGTAGTACTGCAGGACGGAGGCTGTGTGACATCAGTAGTACTGCAGGACAGAGGCTGTGTGACATCAGTAGTACTGCAGGACGGAGGCTGTGTGACGTCAGTAGTACTGCAGGACAGAGGCTGTGTGACATCAGTAGTACTGCAGGACGGAGGCTGTGTGACATCAGTAGTACTGCAGGACGGAGGCTGTGTGACATCAGTAGTACTGCAGGACGGAGGCTGTGTGACATCAGTAGTACTGCAGGACAGAGGCTGTGTGACGTCAGTAGTACTGCAGGACAGAGGCTGTGTGACGTCAGTAGTACTGCAGGACAGAGGCTGTGTGACGTCAGTAGTACTGCAGGACAGAGGCTGTGTGACATAAGTAGTACTGCAGGACAGAGGCTGTGTGACGTCAGTAGTACTGCAGGACGGCGGCTGTGTGACGTCAGTAGTACTGCAGGACGGAGGCTGTTTGACGTCAGTAGTACTGCAGGACAGAGGCTGTTTGACGTCAGTAGTACTGCAGGACAGAGGCTGTGTGACGTCAGTAGTACTGCAGGATAGAGGCTGTTTGACGTCAGTAGTACTGCAGGACGGAGGCTGTGTGACATCAGTAGTACTGCAGGACGGAGGCTGTGTGACGTCAGTAGTACTGCAGGACGGAGGCTGTTTGACGTCAGTAGTACTGCAGGACGGAGGCTGTGTGACGTCAGTAGTACTGCAGGATAGAGGCTGTGTGACGTCAGTAGTACTGCAGGACAGAGGCTGTGTGACGTCAGTAGTACTGCAGGACAGAGGCTGTGTGACGTCAGTAGTACTGCAGGACGGAGGCTGTGTGACGTCAGTAGTACTGCAGGACGGAGGCTGTGTGACGTCAGTAGTACTGCAGGACAGAGGCTGTGTGACGTCAGTAGTACTGCAGGACAGAGGCTGTGTGACGTCAGTAGTACTGCAGGACGGAGGCTGTGTGACATCAGTCGTACTGCAGGACGGAGGCTGTGTGACGTCAGTAGTACTGCAGGACGGAGGCTGTGTGACATCAGTAGTACTGCAGGACGGAGGCTGTGTGACATCAGTAGTACTGCAGGATAGAGGCTGTGTGACGTCAGTAGTACTGCAGGACAGAGGCTGTGTGACGTCAGTAGTACTGCAGGATGGAGGCTGTGTGACGTCAGTAGTACTGCAGGACGGAGGCTGTGTGGCATAAGTAGTACTGCAGGACGGAGGCTGTGTGACGTCAGTAGTACTGCAGGACGGAGGCTGTGTGACATCAGTAGTACTGCAGGACAGAGGCTGTGTGACGTCAGTAGTACTGCAGGACGGAGGCTGTGTGACGTCAGTAGTACTGCAGGACGGAGGCTGTGTGACGTCAGTAGTACTGCAGGACGGAGGCTGTGTGACGTCAGTAGTACTGCAGGACAGAGGCTGTGTGACGTCAGTAGTACTGCAGGACGGAGGCTGTGTGACGTCAGTAGTACTGCAGGACAGAGGCTGTGTGACGTCAGTAGTACTGCAGGACGGAGGCTGTGTGACGTCAGTAGTACTGCAGGACGGAGGCTGTGTGATGTCAGTAGTACTGCAGGACGGAGGCTGTGTGACGTCAGTAGTACTGCAGGATGGAGGCTGTGTGACGTCAGTAGTACTGCAGGACGGAGGCTGTGTGACGTCAGTAGTACTGCAGGACGGAGGCTGTGTGACGTCAGTAGTACTGCAGGACGGAGGCTGTGTGACGTCAGTAGTACTGCAGGACGGAGGCTGTGTGATGTCAGTAGTACTGCAGGACGGAGGCTGTGTGACGTCAGTAGTACTGCAGGACGGAGGCTGTGTGACGTCAGTAGTACTGCAGGACGGAGGCTGTGTGACATCAGTAGTACTGCAGGACGGAGGCTGTGTGACGTCAGTAGTACTGCAGGACAGAGGCTGTGTGACATCAGTAGTACTGCAGGACGGAGGCTGTGTGACATCAGTAGTACTGCAGGACGGAGGCTGTGTGACGTCAGTAGTACTGCAGGACGGAGGCTGTGTGACGTCAGTAGTACTGCAGGACGGAGGCTGTGTGACGTCAGTAGTACTGCAGGACGGAGGCTGTGTGACATCAGTAGTACTGCAGGACGGAGGCTGTGTGACGTCAGTAGTACTGCAGGACAGAGGCTGTGTGACATCAGTAGTACTGCAGGACGGAGGCTGTGTGACGTCAGTAGTACTGCAGGACAGAGGCTGTGTGACATCAGTAGTACTGCAGGACGGAGGCTGTGTGACATCAGTAGTACTGCAGGACGGAGGCTGTGTGACATCAGTAGTACTGCAGGACGGAGGCTGTGTGACATCAGTAGTACTGCAGGACAGAGGCTGTGTGACGTCAGTAGTACTGCAGGACAGAGGCTGTGTGACGTCAGTAGTACTGCAGGACAGAGGCTGTGTGACGTCAGTAGTACTGCAGGACAGAGGCTGTGTGACATAAGTAGTACTGCAGGACAGAGGCTGTGTGACGTCAGTAGTACTGCAGGACGGAGGCTGTGTGACGTCAGTAGTACTGCAGGACGGAGGCTGTGTGACGTCAGTAGTACTGCAGGACGGAGGCTGTGTGACATCAGTAGTACTGCAGGACGGAGGCTGTTTGACGTCAGTAGTACTGCAGGACAGAGGCTGTTTGACGTCAGTAGTACTGCAGGACGGAGGCTGTGTGACGTCAGTAGTACTGCAGGACGGAGGCTGTTTGACGTCAGTAGTACTGCAGGACGGAGGCTGTTTGATGTCAGTAGTACTGCAGGACGGAGGCTGTGTGACGTCAGTAGTACTGCAGGACAGAGGCTGTGTGACGTCAGTAGTACTGCAGGATAGAGGCTGTGTGACGTCAGTAGTACTGCAGGACAGAGGCTGTGTGATGTCAGTAGTACTGCAGGACGGAGGCTGTGTGACGTCAGTAGTACTGCAGGATGGAGGCTGTGTGACGTCAGTAGTACTGCAGGATAGAGGCTGTGTGACGTCAGTAGTACTGCAGGACGGAGGCTGTGTGACGTCAGTAGTACTGCAGGACGGAGGCTGTGTGATGTCAGTAGTACTGCAGGACGGAGGCTGTGTGATGTCAGTAGTACTGCAGGATGGAGGCTGTGTGATGTCAGTAGTACTGCAGGATAGAGGCTGTGTGACGTCAGTAGTACTGCAGGACGGAGGCTGTGTGACGTCAGTAGTACTGCAGGATAGAGGCTGTGTGACATCAGTAGTACTGCAGGACGGAGGCTGTGTGACGTCAGTAGTACTGCAGGACGGAGGCTGTGTGACATCAGTAGTACTGCAGGACGGAGGCTGTGTGACGTCAGTAGTACTGCAGGACAGAGGCTGTGTGACATCAGTAGTACTGCAGGACGGAGGCTGTGTGACATCAGTAGTACTGCAGGACAGAGGCTGTGTGATGTCAGTAGTACTGCAGGACGGAGGCTGTGTGACATCAGTAGTACTGCAGGATAGAGGCTGTGTGACGTCAGTAGTACTGCAGGACAGAGGCTGTGTGACGTCAGTAGTACTGCAGGACAGAGGCTGTGTGACGTCAGTAGTACTGCAGGACAGAGGCTGTGTGACGTCAGTAGTACTGCAGGACGGAGGCTGTGTGACGTCAGTAGTACTGCAGGACGGAGGCTGTGTGACGTCAGTAGTACTGCAGGACGGAGGCTGTGTGATGTCAGTAGTACTGCAGGACGGAGGCTGTGTGATGTCAGTAGTACTGCAGGATGGAGGCTGTGTGATGTCAGTAGTACTGCAGGATAGAGGCTGTGTGACGTCAGTAGTACTGCAGGACGGAGGCTGTGTGACGTCAGTAGTACTGCAGGATAGAGGCTGTGTGACATCAGTAGTACTGCAGGACGGAGGCTGTGTGACGTCAGTAGTACTGCAGGACGGAGGCTGTGTGACGTCAGTAGTACTGCAGGACGGAGGCTGTGTGACGTCAGTAGTACTGCAGGACGGAGGCTGTGTGACGTCAGTAGTACTGCAGGACGGAGGCTGTGTGACGTCAGTAGTACTGCAGGACGGAGGCTGTGTGACGTCAGTAGTACTGCAGGACGGAGGCTGTGTGACATCAGTAGTACTGCAGGACGGAGGCTGTGTTCTTCTGATGTCTCACATATGTAGCCAGACAGTTGACCGGGCTGAGTAACAGTCTAGAAGATTGTTTTTCATAGAGAACTGAAGAGAATATAACGGCTTCCCCACCTTGTCCTCCCTCCTGTACAAACCCCCACATCTTCTGACGCCATGTTTTCTGTGTTTCTCCTCAGATGCCCATCAAGTGGATGGCGCTGGAGTGTATCCACTACCGCAAGTTCACCCATCAGAGCGACGTGTGGAGCTACGGTAGGTGCACAGAATGGAAAAAAACCAACAATTGTGTGTCAAGAACCTGCACATAGGTGCTTTACATCCAGTCTTGTGTGACAGACAGACCGGGAGGAGGGACAGACAGACAGAGAGAGAGACACCAGATTTACTTGGTGCCCCTCTGAAACATGTCTGTGCCTCTGTGTGTTGGTGGTATATCTGTCTGTGTGTGCATGCATGCACGTGTGTGTGCATGTATATGTGTGCAGGTGTGTGTATGTGTATGCATGAGTGTGTGGGTGTGTGTGTGTGTTTCATGAGTTGGGTGCTGTATTGACAGGAGACAGATTGCTGAGGCAGGGTGAATCATAACCGTTCACTCCACAGCAACACACAGCAGGCGTGTGTCGAGCAGGAGACTTATTTACTCTCCCATCAGTTGTTTTTCACCCGGGTGACACAACATTCCTGTCCGTCTCTTCCTCTCTGTTTAATTCAGTTCACTTTATTGGGATGACAGAAACCATGAATTGGTGGTGCCAAAGTGTGGTAACTATGGAAACGTAACAGTGTGTGAACAATGAATAAATCACACAGATGAAAAACAATGATCTGGTAACACAATAATAATAATAATAATAATGATAATAATAACAACAATAACAATAGTAAACATGAAAATAAAATAAATATGGCACAGTGGCACGGTGGTTAGTGCGGTCGCCTCACAGCAGGAAGGTCCTGGGTTCGAGCCCTGGGGTAGTCCAACCTTGGGGGTCGTCCCGGGTCATCCTCTGTGTGGAGTTTGCATGTTCTCCCCGTGTCTGTGTGGGTTTCCTCCCACAGTCCAAAGGCATGTAGGTCAGGTGAATCAGCCATACTAAATTGTCCCTAGCTGTGTGTGTGTGTGTGTGTGTGGGCGTGTGTGGGCCCTGTGATGGACTGGTGGCCTGTCCAGGGTGTCTCCCTGCCTGCCACCCAATGACTACTGGGATAGGCTGCAGCATCCCTGGGAGCAGGATAAGCGGTTTGGATGATGGATGTATGACAAACGTTAATCAATGAAAATAGCGGTAATATGGAAATAGACGACAAATTCTGCATCTCTCTCTCCTCTCTCACTGCTTTATTGGGAAAACTAAACATATGCCAGTTTCGCCAGCATATTCAGAAAAACGTCCATTTGTCTCATGCTGCCGTTCCCTCCCTCCAGGAGTGACCATTTGGGAGCTGATGACGTTTGGAGGGAAGCCCTACGACGGGATTCCCACGCGGGAGATCCCCGATATCCTGGAGAAAGGGGAGCGCCTGCCGCAGCCGCCCATCTGCACCATAGATGTCTACATGGTCATGGTCAAATGTAAGGGACACACACACACAGACACAGACACAGACACACACACACACACACACACACACACACACACACACACACACACACACACACACACACACACACACGTCCATTCAGGTTTTTAATGTTTTTATTTCATTGCGTTAGAACAATCTTATTGGCAGACAGACGGGATAAGAAGAACAAAACTAAACATGCTGATCAGTATTCAGATGACTCATGTGTCAGAAGAAAATGAACCTCAGCAATGACAAGACACCGTCTGAAAAACCATTTCAGTGCACGCATCCATCCTTTTTTCCTGCTGCATGAGAATAGCAACATGGTTTGTAGCATTGGAGAAGAATGGATCTGCTCATAAGTAGACTTACGGTACCAGAGTCCACTTCATGTCCCCCGACACCGGCACAACTTCCCAGTACCGGACGTAGAAGCAGAGCCGAACAGGTGGAGGTGAGCAGCAGCCCTGCAGACACCACGAGAAACACAACAAACTGGTCATTTTTCCAGTTTTGCCTTTAAATTGTTGAAGTTCTCCATTGCCTACCAACACGCGGATCGGCGGTTTGAATCCCCATGTTACCTCCGGCTTGGTCGGGCGTCCCTACAGACACAATTGGCTGTGTCTGTGGGTGGGTCACTGCAGTAGCACCTCCTCTGGTCAGTCAGGGAAAATGTTCGGGGGGGGGGACTGGGGGGAATAGCGTGATCCTCCCACGCGCTACACCCCCCTGGTGAAACTCCTCACTGTCAGGTGAAAAGAAGCGGCTGGCGACTCCACATGTATGGGAGGAGACATATGGTAGTCTGCAGCCCTCCCCGGATCAGCAGAGGGGGTGGAGCAGCGACCGGGACGGCTCGGAAGACTGGGGTAATTGGCCAAGTACAATTGGGGAGAAAAGGGGGGGGGGATAGATAGATAGATAAATAAATAAATACATGTTTGGAGTTCAAATGGCGTCGTTCTGAGTTGTGTCGGCTGTGAAGAGAATTCGTGTTGGCGCGTTCACGGCTCGCCGTGTTACAGCCGAGCGCCACCATGTTGTGATCTGAGTAACACAAACTGTTTCGATATTTCTGTGTCAACTTCTGTGGCGTTTCCGACACAACACAAGTGAACGCAGCTGGATGGAATGGGGCGATGGTGTTCCAAGATGAACTAAATAGACTCCAAATCTGAAGGGGAGTAAAACGTAAATAGATAAATGAAAGTATTTTGCATGTAAACACATCCACCGTTTGGTTCCACAAGATGACATTTGGGTGGGACTTGCTGCATGGGAGTATCATGTACTATTTTGCTAAAGCCAAGGTCATACTTGCTGACCTGACTGCAGTGTGAAGGGTTTGGGGCATGCCTGCTGGATATGAGTATTATGTTATTATATAATAATATCGTTATGCCTGCTGGATATGAGTATTATGTTATTATATAATAATATCGTTATGCTTGCTGGATATGAGTATTATATTACTATATAATAATATTGTTATGCCTGCTGGATATGAGTATTATATTACTATATAATAATATCGTTATGCCTGCTGGATATGAGTATTATATTACTATATAATAATATTGTTATGCCTGCTGGATATGAGTATTATATTACTATATAATAATATCGTTATGCCTGCTGGATATGAGTATTATATTACTATATAATAATATCGTTATGCCTGCTGGATATGAGTATTATATTACTATATAATAATATTGTTATGCCTGCTGGATATGAGTATTATATTACTGTATAATAATATCGTTATGCCTGCTGGATATGAGTATTATATTACTATATAATAATATCGTTATACCTGCTGGATATGAGTATTATGTTATTATATAATAATATCGTTATGCTTGCTGGATATGAGTATTATATTACTATATAATAATATTGTTATGCCTGCTGGATATGAGTATTATGTTACTATAGTATAATGATATTGTTATGCCTGCTGGATATGAGTATTATGTTACTATATAATAATATTGTTATGCCTGCTGGATATGAGTATTATATTACTATATAATAATATCGTTATGCCTGCTGGATATGAGTATTATGTTACTATATAATAATATTGTTATGCCTGCTGGATATGAGTATTATATTACTATATAATAATATTGTTATGCCTGCTGGATATGAGTATTATACTACTATATAATAATATTGTTATGCCTGCTGGATATGAGTATTATATTACTATATAATAATATTGTTATGCCTGCTGGATATGAGTATTATACTACTATATAATAATATTGTTATGCCTGCTGGATATGAGTATTATACTACTATATAATAATATTGTTATGCCTGCTGGATATGAGTATTATGTTACCATAGTATAATAATATTGTTATGCCTGCTGGATTTGAATATCATGTTATTATATAATGTCAGTATCCATGGCAGCACGTTTCCAGGATGTCACCGCAGCCATGTAGACCGTCCACTTGAGCCACTCCGATACACATCAGTCCAGACTAACCAGAGGCTGCCAAGTATTCCTACCCCTAATGCAATGCAGCCCCCCAAATATGACAGCTCCTCTAGGCCCCACACACACACACACACACACACACACACACACACACACACACACACACACACACACACACAGGTGCAAACTAATACAAACTCACACAAACAAGTTCCTTGTGTGTCTGCTTATGCAGCAAAGCTGCTGGGGTTTAGGGGTACAGTGGTATATTCGGGGTAGGTGCGGTCAAGGGCGGGCAAAACTAGCCAGCAGTTTCAAGTGTTGATTTGAACTTGCTGGGGGGGGGCGCACGTCACTCTTTCAGAAAGCCAGTAGCAGGAAAGTCTCGTCATTAGCCACATGAATTCTAATGACGTATTTACCAGCAGTCATTGTTTGTGGTTTGATTCACTGTAACAGTCTGTGACCTCGTGCATCAGCATGCCGCACCGACTGAGATGAGATTGAGTTTGATTGGTGCTGTAATTGCAACTCGTTTAGGGTAATTTGCCTGCATGAGGCGCCAGACATGGGAAGTGGAGGTGTGGGGCAGAGAGGGATTGTTGAGAGGATGACAGCAAGTGTCAAAGTTCATTTAAGGAGGGCTGCTTTTAGACCAGGGCAGCACGGTGGCACAGTGGTTAGCACGGTCGACTCACACAAGAAGGTCCTAGGTTCATGCCCTGGGGTAGTCCAACCTTGGGGGTCGTCCCGGGTCGTCCTCTGTGTGGCATTTGCATGTTCTTCCCGTGTCTGCGTGGGTTTCCTCCAGGTGCTCCAGCTTCCCCCCACAGTCCAAAGACATGTAGGTCAGGTGAATCAGCCGTACTAGATTGTCCCTAGATGTGTGTGTGTGTGTGTGTGTGTGTGTGTGTGGGCCCCGTGATGGCCTGGCGGCCTGTCCAGGGTGTCTCCCCACCTGCCGCCCAGTGACTGCTGGGATAGGCTCCAGCATCCCCATGACCCTGAGAGCAGGGTAAGCGGTTCAGATAATGGGTGGATGGATGGATGGATGGATGACTTTAGATCAGCTAGATGTGTTGAGGACAGATTCAACCGCTCACAAGACCAAATCCTGGCTCCACTGGTACACATGTGATGATTAACTTACCTGTGCTGCTGTATACAAGTCTGAACCCCACCACGTGTGTATTTGTGTTTTGCTGTTGTTGTTCTTGCCATGCATGTGTTCTGCATTGTGTTGTTGGTTTAGTTTGGAATGATTTAAAGCGGACCGAAATTGAAACGCTGATTAAAAAAAAAAAAAGCCCCCTTTTTCTCCCCAATTGTACTTGGCCAATTACCCGACTCTTTCGAGCCGTCCTGGTCTCTGCTCCACCCCCTCTGCTGATCCGGGGAGGGCTGCAGACTACCACATGCCTCCTCCCATACATGTGGAGTCACCAGCTGCTTCTTTTCACCTGACAGTGAGGAGTTTCACCAGGGGGACGTAGTGCATGGGAGGATCACGCTATTCCCCCCCAGTTCCCCCTCCCCCCCCCGAACAGGCACCCCAACCGACCAGAGGAGGCGCTAGTGCAGTGACCAGGACACATACCCACATCTAGCTTCCCACCCGCAGACACGGCCAATTGTGTCTGTAGGGATGCCGACCAAGCCGGAGGTAACACAGGGACCCGAATCGGTGATCCCCATGTTGGTAGGCAACGGAATAGACTGCTATGCTACCCGGATGCCCCAGTTCAGAATTATTTAAAGTGGACTGAAATTGGAACACTAATATTTTCAAACATCACTTAATACTTCAGTTGTCATACATTTTGTTTTGTACACTCTTTCCTCTGCAAAATACAAGTATAAAAGAATTCACTGTTTATCTTTTTTCTTTAAATTTTATTTCTGATTTTTCCCTTTTCTCCCAACTTAGTGGCCAATCGATCCCTATTCTAGTTCAAACACCCACCCTCGTACTGCATGCATTCGCCAACTGCATCTCTCCGGCCGGTAGTCTCAAAGGAGACACCTGCTTCATTGAGTCCGGCCATAGTCGGATCTGACGAGACCGGGGCGCGAACCTCGGTCCCCAGTGGACAACTGCATTGACACAAAGCCGATGCTTAGACCGCTACACCACCGCGGACCCGAATTCACTCTTTAGATGTTTCTTCTCATGAAAGGAGCTGCCGTTGTTCAGCTGCTCTCTTCTGATACTCGTGTCATCAGACTCCTGTTTACATACTGCCAATCAGAGCAAACCATCAGAATATGAAACCCCGCTCACCCTTACCATCGACCCTTGCTCATACCTGTCACTCAAAGGTCAGCTCATGAATATTAATGACGACCAGACCACTCCCTCACAATGCTGGAGACAGTTGAGAACAGTTATGGATAAAGGTATAAAAACCAAAATGTTAGTGGTTTACAGAGGAAAGTTGCTGCTGAATGTTTTGTTTTGCCGTGCTGAAGGTTTTTAGACCTGAAAAGGGAAATCTGATCACTTCTCTTACTCTGACTTTAACTGTCCGCGCTGCACACTGGGAGGTGCTGAGGATCATTGGAGTGGTACTATAAAAGTCATTCTTATCGGTCTTATTTGACTTTGTAATAGATGTGAATGTGAGTATTTCTCATTTTGCTGAAACTTTTTAAAGGACTCTTCTTCCTCCTCTCCAGGTTGGATGATTGATGCCGACAGCCGGCCCAAGTTCAAGGAGCTGGCTGCCGAGTTCTGCAGGATGGCCCGTGACCCCCAGCGCTACCTGGTCATCCAGGTTCGTTTTCCCCGACAGGCTAACTGTAGGAACTGCTCATGAAGATCCTCATCACTAACTGATTTACCATTTAAATGATGAAGAGTTGTCTGAGAATATTTTATTATCTGAACGCTTCTGAGTGAGAGTAGAAGCAAACCTGAAGTCATGTAATCTCATCCTGTTTAAAATGAGGAAGATGGATGAGGAAGATCATTCAAGACAGCATAAAACTGGCCTTTAAAAGGGTGGTTCAGTTTCCAGAGTTTTTACTGTGTGCTGCTTGTGTCGTCTTCCAGCACAGAAGAAGACATTTATGGTTGTAACTGAAACATACGTAGTTCGAAACTATAATCTAATTTTGGGGATTTTGTGTGTACTTGTAAAAATGTTGGTTTGCAAAAATTGTTACCAGCTAATGAGTAAAAAAGTATGAACAGTCACTGTTGATGAAGGTGTATTTTCCTACTGATCCTGCAAGACATCCAGTTATTGAGCTAAACTAGGCTAAAGTCACTGCTCAACCTATTTTCATATTACACACACAGACATAAAAAGGGGTCCTCCAGTTTGCCTGAATCTATGTAAGTAGGACACGTAGTAAAAAAAACCCAAAAACCCAACTGTCCCTTTAACGTCACCTAACTGCACGTCGAAGAATGTTAAGTCAGTTCATCTGGATACAACTTTTTTGGGGGGGGTTTCCCCTCTTTTTCTCCCCAATTGTATCCGGCCAATTACCTCACTCTTCTGAGTCGTCCTGGTCGCTGCTCCAGCCCCCTCTGCCGACCCAGGGAGGGCTGCAGACTACCACGTCTCCTCCGATACATGTGGAGTCACCAGCCGCTTCTTTTCACCTGACAGTGAGGAGTTTCACCTGACAGTGAGGAGTTTCACCAGGGGGACATAGCATGTGGGAGGATCACCATATTCCCCCCAGTCCCCTCCCCTCCCCGAACAGGCGCCCCGACCAACCAGAGGAGGCGCTAGTGCAGCGACCAGGACAAATACCCACATCCGGCTTCCTAGCCGCAGATACGGTCAATTGTGTCTGTAGGGATGCCTGACCAAGTCAGAGGTAACACAGGGATTCGAACCGCCGATCCCCATGTTGGTAGGCAACGGAAGAGACTGCCACGCCACCTGGATGCCCCCTGGATACAACTTATGTTGACAGATATGTTTCATCACTCAACTAAGAGACATCTTCAGTCACAGATGCACAATGACCGAAACCAGCGGCCAGTTTCGAAACTCTTATCAAACCTCTAGTTAATGGTCACACCCATATTTGCATATGAAACTGGTCATTAGTTTTGATCATTATGCATCTCTCGCCATCTTACAGTGAATGCTGTGATTGCAAACATTCCCAAATCCTCTGTGAAGAGTACACATGGCTATCGAACCTGTTGTTAATGGTCACACCCATATTTGCATATGAAACTGTTCATTGGTTTGGTCGTTATGCTACTGTATTGTTTATAAGGGTGGGGACACCTGCAGTCACTGTATTGTTTATAAGGGTGGGGACACCTGCAGTCACTGTATTGTTTATAAGGGTGGGGGTACATGCAGTAAGGGTGGGGGTACCTGCAGTCACTGTATTGTTTATAAGGGTGGGGGTACCTGCAGTCAGGCGAGGCTGAAGAGGTCTCTTAGATGATGATGAAATGTTTCTCTCAGTAAACGTGGTGTCCAGATGAACTGATTCAACCTTCTTGGATTTTCGTACCTAGATGATTGAGCAGCATCGAGACTAAGTGCACATGCTGCTGTATCTGGTGATGTTTTCTTTAGATGAGTTTTGTCTTTGATGTTTTCTTACGTTCCTCCATTTACTCACAGGGAGACGACCGTATGAAGCTCCCCAGCCCAAACGACAGTAAGTTCTTCCAGAGTCTTCTGGATGAGGAGGATCTGGAGGACTTCATGGATGCTGAGGAGTACCTCGTCCCTCGTGCCTTCAACATGCCACCACCCTCCTACACCGCCAGGCCCCGCATCGACTCCAACAGAGTAAGACTTACATCCAGCCGCCACGGGCAGAATGCAGACACATGGCGACGAGAAGAAACGCCTCTGAAATGCTGCGGCTTCTCTGTCACAGCATCCTTATTGTGTAGTACAGTCACATGATACAGGGCCAGTGAGAGTCGTTGTTCCAACATCTCACTCTCAAGCTTGTTCAACTAGCAATACGTTATGTAAAAGTGCAAACCAACACAGTACAGAACAACAGTAATTTAAAAATAAAAGTCGAGGGCGTGATGATGAAAGGACACGGAGTCGAACAAGGTATTCCTCCACCAAGAGACCCCTTTAGACACCACAAGAAACACACTGACCCCAGGCTTCAAATGAACTACTGCTCATTAACGTGCTAAAGGAAACTATTTGTGTCTGAATCACCGGATGTAAGAATATGAATTGTTCATTAGGTTTTGCAGGTATACTTAAAACATAAAACACTATGCTCTGAAAGTATCTAATATGTACATTTGTGTTACATAGAAAAAAGCTGGGCTGTATAGTGATGAAGTGTATGGTGATGAAGTGTATAGTGATGAAGTGTGTAGAGATGAAGTGTATGGTGATGAAGTGTATAGTGATGAAGTGTATAGAGATGAAGTGTGTAGAGATGAAGTATATACAGAGGAAGTGTATAGTGATGATGATGGACTGGTCATCTGGCCATGTGGGTAAACGCCAGGAGGACCACATGACCAGGGATCATGTGTCGATGTGTTGGTGTTGATGTGTGATGATGTCACAGGATGGGAATGGGTCTTTATTCAGTGTCTCAACCTTTGCTGCATTTAAATGCTGCTGGTCTGATTGTTGACTGACAGCAGCTGAGTTTAGTGATGCAAAAACATAATTTATATATACTATACACTTCACCTCTATACACTTCATCACCATATACTTCATCACCATACACTTCATCACTATACACTTCATCACCATACACTTCATCTCTACACACTTCATCACTATACACTTCATCACTATACAATTCATCTCTATACACTTCATCACCATACACTTCATCACCGTACACTTCATCTCTATACACTTCATCACCATACACTTCATCACCATACACTTCATCACCGTACACTTCATCTCTATACACTTCATCACCATACACTTCATCACCATACACTTCATCGCCATACACTTCATCACTATACACTTCATCGCTATACACTTCATCACCATACACTTCATCTCTACACACTTCATCACTATACACTTCATCACTATACACTTCATCGCTATACACTTCATCGCCATACACTTCATCACCGTACACTTCATCTCTATACACTTCATCTCTACACACTTCATCACCATACACTTCATCACCGTACACTTCATCTCTATACACTTCATCACCATACACTTCATCACCATACACTTCATCGCCATACACTTCATCACTATACACTTCATCGCTATACACTTCATCGCCATACACTTCATCGCTATACACTTCATCTCTATACACTTCATCACTATACACTTCATCACCATACTCTTAATCTCTGTACACTTCATCTCTATTAACTTCATCACTATACCCTTCATCACTATACACTTCATCACCATACACTTCATCACCATATACTTCATCTCTATTAACTTCATCACTATACACTTCATCACTATACACTTCATCTCTATACACTTCATCTCTATTCACTTCATCACTATACACTTCATCACCATACACTTCATCACCATACACTTCATCACTATACACTTCATCACCATAGACTTAATCTCTATACACTTCATCACTATATACTACATCTCTATACACTTCATCTCTATTCACTTTATCACTATACACTTCATCACTATACACTTCATCACTATACACTTCATCTCTATACACTTCATCACCTTACACTTCATCACTATACACTTCATCTCTATACACTTCATCTCTACACACTTCATCACTATAAACTTCATCTCTATACACTTCATTACTATACACTTCATCTCTACACACTTCATCACTATACACTTCATCTCTATACACTTCATCTCTACACACTTCATCACTATACACTTCATCACCATACACTTCATCACCATACACTTCATCACTACCCTTCATCACCATACACTTCATCTGTATACACTTCATCACCATACACTTCATCACTATACAGCAAAGCTGTTTTCTATGTAACACAAATGTACATATTAGATACTTTCAGAGTGTATTGTTTTATGTTTTCAGTATACCTGCAAAACCTAATGAACAATTCACACTCTTACATCCGGTGATTCAGACACAAATAGTTTCCTTTAGCACGTTAATGAGCAGTAGTTCATTTGAAGCCTGGGGTCAGTGTGTTTCTTGTGGTGTCTAAAGGGGTCTCTTGGTGGAGGAATACCTTGTTCGACTCCGTGTCCTTTCAGAAATTCCCCAAGGTGGTCGGCAACCTCCGCTGCACTGATGATTTCATTTGTCCTCCTGTTCTGAGCCGCTAATGGCTTGCCTCCGACATCTCCATCCCAGCGTGTGCGGCTGAAACAAGGTTGTCTTCATCCACCTGATCCCAGCGCCCCAGGTTTCATTACCCGGCCTCCGGTTCGCAAATAACAGACGTGTCTGTAAAACGCTGGGGCGGTTTGCTCAGAGATGGCTGGGGCTGGCTCTCCTTGTTTGCACTGTTGTGCATAACACGTGTCGCTAGCCAATGCTGCTGCATCTGATTTACCATACACACACACACACACACACACACACACACCTTGACTCCTGTTCGTCCAGAGGTCTGGCTGTCCGAGACCGGTGCTCTCACCAGCAGTTTAAACTGTGTTTTATGATGTGGGCAGACGCCCTGTGTGGCCGGGCGGGGAATGGAATTCATTGTCAGGATCGGCGGGCCGACTTTGCCGGGGGAGGTTAGTCATTCCGGGTGCGACGCGGGTACATGCGGCCGTCTCATCTGGCCTGATTGTCTCTCTCACACCCTCGTACTTGGAAGGAGGAGAGGATAATGACGGCCTTTGAAGGAGGGATAAACCACGAGGTTTAGAGGAGGGGGGAGATGATTGCAGAACAGGGGGCCAGCTGAGCAACAATATGAAGAGTAAATGGACAGATATGCCTGGAAGGCATTTATTTCCCCCCCCCCCATCTTGTGTGTTGTAGCCCTGCTTCCTGTAATTGCCACCGTAGCGTTTGTAGTTGGGAGGAGTGCGGCAGAGTCGGACTGGCTGAAATAGCCCGCAGCTAGTCAGCTCACCTCCAGAAGCCCTTCCCTTCAGATGTCATGTTTTATTTTTCTTGTTTTTTTTTCATGCCTTTGCTTTTTTTTTTTTCGAGGTTCAGATGTTTGAAACAGTTTTGCTTTGTTGCTTCTTTGCAGCCGCTTAAGGCGAATGGCTGAGCCCACAAAACTATGTGGAAAAGTGCTTCCTTCAACCGGAGGCTTCAGGGTTTAAATGTGTGACTTTCTCCCCCCGGGAGGCCTAAAGTCTGGCTCAGACTGTGGTGTAGCGTCAGTCTGCGAGACTCTGGAGCCCGATAGACTGATAAAATACCGCTAAATAAGATGATAGTGTGAGGAAGAAAAGCACCTTTACTGTTTCTCTTTCTGTTTTACTGTTTTACACCTTCATTTGACCAGCCAACCTGACATACACGAAGAGCCGAGAAGTGGCAGGATCAGCAATCAACACAAAAACTCCTCTCTCTCTCTCTCTCTCTCTCTCTCTCTCTCTCTCTCTCTCTCTCTCTCTCTCTCTCTCTCTCTCTCTCTCTCTCTCTCTCTCTCTCTCTCTCTCTCTCTCTCTCTCTCTCTGTCTGTCTGTCTCTCTATTTATCAATCTAACATCTAGCCTTTCTTCTTTGTTTCTTGCCCGCTGTCTTCCCCTTTCTTTACTCCAGAACCAGTTTGGCTATCGGGACGGGGGTCCGGTCACGGATGACAGCTCCATCGCGGTGGCCCCAGCCTGTGCGGCTCCGGAGGCGGCGGGATCTAGCCAGGATGTCGGCCCGGTGGACCAGCGATGCAACGGCTCGCTGCATAAGAAGACCCTCAGCCGGGCCGGCGGCGAGGACAGCGGGGGCCAGAGGTACAGCGCGGACCCAACCGTGTTCCTGGGGGACAGGAGCCCACGAGGGGACACGGACGAGGATGGATACATGACCCCCATGAAGGACAAGAGCTCCTCGGGTATGCTGAGCAATCCACACACGGACAGGACTCACATTTGCTGTGATTCTGCACGTTTTAGCACATTTACTACAAATTGCGTATACTTAACATGACTTGCCACCATTTTACAAAGTAAGCGTTAGTGTTTTAGATAAGTTGAATGTGCTTTTCCTTCCTTCTCGGCAGCCGTTGGTTTCAGTACAGTATGAAAATTAACGTGCAGAGACGTGAAGCTTGCTTGAGATGGATAATCCATCACAGTGAACATTTAGTCTGCTTTATCTTTTTGTCAAAGTTGTGTCTCCCCCGGAAAATAGTCCCTGAAAAAAAGGTCATTGTACAAGCAAAATTCAATAAATCATCCATCATAGCAACATCATTTTTTAGGTGATTATGCTAAAGAAAATGGGTAATTATTCTAAAATCTAAAAAACTGCAGCCTGCCAATGAAAATGGTTCGGAGTCGTCTAAAGAATACTTGATGTGTGGTAAATCTGCAGAAACAGCAGTGTTTAAAACGAGGCAAAAGGAAAGGCAAGATGCAACAAGAGAGGCAACAAACTCACTCTCAGATTCAACAGAACAGACTGAAAACACAGCTTTAGTTCAGAAGACATGTATTAGTGCCCCGCCCGGGTAGCGTGGCGGTCTATTCTGTTGCCTACCAACACGGGGATCGCCGCTTCGAATCCCTGTGTTACCTCCGGCTTGGTCGGGCGGGCATTCCTACCGACACAATTGGCCGTGTCTGCGGGTGGGATGCCGGATGTGGGTATGTGTCCTGGTCACTGAACTAGCGCCTCCTCTGGTCGGTCAGGGCACCTGTTTGGGGGGGGGGGGTGGATAGCGTGATCCTCCCACGTGCTACGTCCCCCTGGTGAAACTCCTCACTGTCAGGTGAAAAGAAGTGGCTGGCGACTCCACATGTATGGGAGGAGGCATGTGGTAGTCTGCAGCCCTCCCCGGATCAGAAGGGGGGGTGGGGGTGGAGCAGTGACCGGGATGGCTCAGAAGGGTGGGGTAATTGGTCAAGTACAGTTGGGGTGGAAAAACAAAAAAACCCCACATGAATTGATGTGCACTTAAAGGGGAGTAACTTAAGGTGGTGTACTGCTTTTTACTTCCCTCTGAATGTATTTTGATGCAACACAACCTTAGTGTGAAACAACAAGCGATATTTACATTGTTCATTTACTTGGCAAAGCGAGTGTTCATTCCATTTATTTTATTTCATATTCTGTGTTATCTAGTGTCCCATTCACACAGCAAATATGAGTTATTATGAAATATATATGATTTATTATAAAATATATGAGTTATTATAAAATTTATATGAAATATGAGTTATTATAAAAAATATATGAAATATATATGAGTTATTAAAAAATATATAAAATATATGAGTTATAAAATATTTCTGAAATATATGAGTTATTATAAATATAAAAAAATATATGAGTTATAAGATATATATGAACTATATATGAGTTATTATAAAATATATATAAGATATGATTTATTATAAGATAGTCAACCCGCCTCTCTGTCTGTCATTGCGTCCACTCATGCCATGTCAGTCTGTTTCCTTTCACCGACTCACATTCCTTGCTGCTCCCTGCCTTCAGAGTCGTTGGTGCAGGTTTTGATCAGCAGGTGGTTTCAGCGGTGCTGTTGTCTTTGATTCTCGAGCAGCTTCTGATACAGAGGAAAGCCCGCAGCAAAATGCATCTGACGCAGTGTCAAGGCGAGGAGGAAGGAGGGAAATCGATAGGTTTCGCACCCGACCATTAGGGTGCTGGGAAGCGGTGAAGAGGGGCTCCTCGTGCTGCTGTTTTGCTCCCTGGCAGACGGAGTTTCCACTGCCAGAAAAATATTGGCAAGGTGCCTTGGCTGCCTCTGAATGTTCATCATTATCTCCATTATCAACTCCATCTTCACACCTCATAAGCGGATGAACTCTCTTTCAATCTCTCTCTTCTTCTGTTCTTTTGCAGTTTCTCTTGGTCTAGTCTGCCTCTTTATCTTTCATCTCTCCTTTTGGCCCATTTTTCTAGTTCTGTTCCTTTGTCTCCTCGCAGCCTCTCTCACTCAAATTTTCTCTCTCTTTCCTTTCTTCTTTCTTTCTTTCTCTTTCCTCTTCTGCTGCAGAATACCTGAACCCCATCGAGGAGAATCCGTTTGTCTCTCGACGTAGGAACGGGGAGATCCATGCTTTGGACAACCCAGGGTACCATGGCACACCCAACATCCAGCCCAAAGGCGAGGACGAGTACATCAACGAGCCGCTGTACCTCAACACCTTCCACAGTGCCGCCGAGCTCGGCCTGGAGGTGCTGAGGAGGAACGGTCTGCCCCTCCCCTCCCACACCTCCTCATCTGTTTCAGCCACGGTCCCCGGCTCCCACCACCCCCTCACCGTTCAGACCAGCCTGCCCCACTTCTCCCTCCCATCTGCCCAGCCATCGCCGTCCAGCGTGTCCTGCCTCCATGGACCACCTGCTCACATCCTCCACACCCACCACACTGTCAAACCTGCCAGCAGCCAATCCTCGGCCAGCCAGAGCCAGACGGCATCGACTGTGGAGTGCCAGCCGGGCACCCTGTCCACGTCGGCCCCTAGCATGCACGGCAGCTTGCCGGCGTACCAGAGCCATGCCGCCTCCGCCACCGCTGCCGCCATGCACCCTGCCAGCATGCTGAAGCAGGGAGGACAGTCGTCAGGTAAGGCAGCAGGGAAAAAGCTGAAGGTGACCTTTGACAATCCGGAGTACTGGCAGCACAGCCTGCCGCCAAAATCCTCCAACCAGGCGACTGCGGTCGGAGCTCACGGAGGCTCCACCAATGCCAAACTCTTCTACAAACAGAATGGCCACATTCGGCCTGCAGTAGCTGAAAACCCAGAGTACATGTCCGAGTTTTCCCTGAAGTCTGGTGCTGTGCTGCCCCCTCCCCCATACCGGCAGAGGAACACCGTGGTCTAGAACTTCCTGCAAGACCGCCGCGTTTCGTTCCCCCAATCTCGCCTCTAAACACCCAGTTCCCACACGGGGGAATCGGATCGGCCGCCATCAGAATCTCCTCGAACCTTTTTTCCAAGTGATGTGCCACCTGCTGTACGCGAGACTGTAGCGACGCTGTCTCGCCTTGCCTCGCCTCACCTCACCCGGAACCCGGAACAAGCCAATCTGACTCAGACTCGCTCTACACCTTCGCCTCACACCATCTAGTCCATTCAACCCTCTGTAGATAGAGACTGCGCTTCGAGCCGCCGGGTATGTGAAGTGTAAAAGTTATGTCCGACACACGCATACACACACACACACACTCACACAGTGGCGGAGATACTGGATATCACCTGGAAGGATGGCCCAGCAGGGTGGTGAACAAGGTGGAGTCACATGGAATGACTTCGGGGGACCTTTTCTTTGGTGAACTCACTGCCAGCCACTGACAGATGTGTGAGAGGGATGAGAGATCAGACTTTTTTATGTTTTTCAGTGGTCTTAACATGAGCATTATTCTGCCAAGGGTGTCTGAAATGAGCAGTAGGACTGAACCAATGTACTTTACTGAAGGTGTCGAGTGATACGAAAGACGCCGAGGAGAAAGAGCCAAACTGGGAGAAAAAAGACTGAAATGAACATGGCGGCCGGAGCGCTGGCCGTTGATCATTTAACCACATTTAAGAAAAACAAATGTGTCATCTGTCAACTGCAGTCTGATGTGTGAGTTTCATCTCGTGTTTTCCACTGTACCCGTTAAACTGGGATGGCCCAGCTAACCGGCCGCTCCCTTGGATTGACATGTGTCAGTCAAACTGGTCTCTGACCAGTCCAGCAACGCAGGTCCCAGCTCTTCTCTGTGTGATTATACAGAAGAGCATTCACGAGGGAGAATTCACGCACACATCTACACACACACACTGGCTGCAATTAGAGAAGATTTTCTTTTCTTTAAATCCGTTTCTTTCCGTTGTGCTCTGGCTTTTCCATTCAGATGGTGGCGCTGCATTAGATGAGGTTGGATGGCATGCCCCGAGAAGAGGCAGATAATTAGGCAAACTGCTGTATCTGCTGAGTCGCACAATACGCTTCCTCATTCTGCAACTCATCTTAAAAGTGGTGGTCAGAGAGAGAGAGAGACAGACACACACACACACACACACACACACACACACACACACACACACACACACACACACACACACACACACACACACACAGCGAGAGAGAGACACACAGCAAAACGGAGAGAGGGACACACACACAGCAAGAGAGAGAGACACACACACACACAGCGAGAAAGACACACACAGCAAGACGGAGAGAGGGACACACACACAGCGAGAGAGAGAGAGAGAGACACACACACACACACAGCGAGAAAGACACACACAGCAAGACGGAGAGAGGGACACACACAGCAAGAGAGAAAGAGACACACACACACACACACACACACACACACACACACACACAACGAGAGACAGAGAGAGAGACACACACAGTGAGAGAGAGAGAAAGAGACACACAGACACACACACACACAGCGAGAAAGAGACATACACACACAGCAAGAGAGAGAGGGAGACGCACACACACACAGCGAGAAAGAGACACACACACAGCAAGAAAGAGACACACACACAGCAAGAGAGACACACACACACAGTGAGAGAGAGAAAGAGACACACACACAGAGACATACACACAGCAAGAGAGAGAGGGAGACGCACACACAGCGAGAAAGAGACACACACACAGCGAGAGAGAGAGAGACACACACACACACATGCAGCGAGAGAGAGAGAGAGAGAGAGAGAGAGAGAGAGACACACAGAGAGAGAGAGAGAGAGACACACACACACACAGCAAGAGAGACACACAGCGAGAGAGAGAGAGAGAGAGAGAGAGAGAGAGAGAGAGAGAGAGAGAGAGAGAGAGAGAGAGAGAGAAGAATAAGTTCTTAAGACGTGGTAGGAGGTTCAGAAAAGCCTCCTAATGAAGACCACGAGGAATGAACTTGACAGCACCAGCCCAGCACAGTACAGACACAGCTGGTGTGTGTGTGTGTGTGTGTGTGTGTGTGTGTGTGTGTGTGTGTGTGTGTGTGTGTGTGTGTGTGTGTGTGTGTGTGTGAGATAGCGAGGTTGAGGTGATGAAGGGATAGATCGCTGTGACCTTCTTCCTGTTAACAAACACAACGTTAAGGCCGTTCTTCTGCGTGACACTGAAGCTTCTAGAATATCGCTGCTGACACCTTGCAAAACCCTGAAAAGTAAAAACTTTTTTTTTCTTTTTTACTTCTGTTTTTCTGGGAGCGCTGGGATGGCAGCTCATTACATCCAATGTTTTTAAAGGACACCGGTAGTCGGATTCGGACTGGCTGCCTTCCCAGTCACTTTGCACCAGAAAACAATCTTCTCTGGTGGTGTGTTGTGCACAGGTGGAGTTGTGTGACCCCTGAACACTTGAGACTTGTTAAAACACAACAACCCTTCTCTTAAAAACAAGGCCCCTTCCCTTCCGCAATGAACTTCTTTACTCTCTCTGCAGAAAGGAAAGTCGGGCGCTGACAGCATCCATATTCTGCAGTTTATATTTCTAGTAGTTTTTCTGTGTTTGTGGGTTTGGGTGACGTAAACGCTCTGTGTCTCTTGAGCGGCTCCGGTCCGCTGACGCCATAACAACGCCGCCACCAACGATGCTAGAAACTGTCGATAATGTAGATAACCATTTCAGAATTTATTGACGGGGGCGGCACGATGGTGCAGTTGTTAGTGCGGTTGCCTCACAGCAAGACGATCCTGGGTTCGAGCCCTGGAGTAGTCCAACCTTGGGGGTCGTCCCGGGTCGTCCTGTGTGTGGAGTTTGCATGTTCTCCCCGTGTCTGTGTGGGTTTCCTCCAGTGGCTCCGGGTTCCTCCCACAGTCCAAAGACATGTAGGTCAGGTGACTTGCTGTACTGAATTGTCCCTGTGTGTGGGTGTGTGTGTGTGTGTGTGTGGGCCCTGTGATGGATGGCGGCCTGTCCAGGGTGTATCCCGCCCGGCCTGCCGCCCAATGACTGCTGGGATAGGCTCCAGCATCCCGTGACCCCAACTGGGATCAGCAGCTTGGATAATGGATGGATAGAAATTTTATTGACATTACAAAGGAAAGTGCTAGAGGAAGAGAGCACAATAGGGATTGTCTGACACAGCTACTGAAGAAGCTGTGTGCTTTTGGATTTCTAGTACTTCTCTTCATAATTTACAGTCAGTTGGTTTTGAATTAGTCACCTAAACTATGGAGATTGTGGTCCGTCGCTTATTGAGTTGTGTGAAATTCTTTGGGACTTCAAGAGAAGCCGTGAGCTATGGGGGGTTTGAGGGAACACATTCACAGGAAGTTGAATCAGTTCATCTGGACACAATTGCTCACCTGCATTACTGAGCATGCATCAAGGCGAGTGGACACGTTGTCTGCAAACCAAGTTAGAGACCGTGTCAAACGACGGCGTTCAGAAGACAGTGTGAGTAATATTGAGATGACCCCAGACAATTATAATGGGAAAGTAAGTGGTCCTTATTATATCTGTAGAAAAGACCTTGACTGTGTTTGAGGCCCGTCTCATGCTTGAACGGCTGGTTACGGCGGAGAAGGAACAACAGAAACGGAGATAAGACAGAGAAAGTCTCGTCTCCCCTCCTTGGTTGTGTGTTGGCAGCCGTCCTGCAGAATAAAACCCAGGAAAGGGTCGGAGGATAAGATGACTGCATTATAAACCGCTCTTGTTTTGGCTTCAACGCATTACCGTTTGTTTCCAGACACACCTCAGTGGCAACGTGAACGCCTCTGAGACGCCTCATCCTGTCTGACAGACAGGATCTGCCCCTTATAAACAAATTATATTATCATACAAAGAAGACTGTACCAGGTACTGTTCACATTACTGTCGAATTTCCCTCTTTTGGTTGACATTCCTACACAAATATAGGTAGCACCGTGGCGCAGTGGTTAGCGCCGTCGCCTCACAGCAAGAAGGTCCTGGGTTTGAGCCCCGGGGTAGTCCAACCTTGGGAATCGTCCCGGGTCGTCCTCTGTGTGGAGTTTGCGTGTTCTCCCCGTGTCTGTGTGGGTTTCCTCCCACAGTCCAAAGACATGTACACTACCGTTCAAAAGTTTGGGATCACCCAAACAATTTTGTGTTTTCCATGAAAAGTCACACTTATTCACCACCATATGTTGTGAAATGAATAGAAAATAGAGTCAAGACATTGACAAGGTTAGAAATAATGATTTGTATTTGAAATAAGATTTTTTTTACATCAAACTTTGCTTTCGTCAAAGAATCCTCCATTTGCAGCAATTACAGCATTGCAGACCTTTGGCATTCTAGCTGTTAATTTGTTGAGGTAATCTGGAGAAATTGCACCCCACGCTTCCAGAAGCAGCTCCCACAAGTTGGATTGGTTGGATGGGCACTTCTTGCGTACCATACGGTCAAGCTGCTCCCACAACAGCTCAATGGGGTTCAGATCTGGTGACTGCGCTGGCCACTCCATTACCGATAGAATACCAGCTGCCTGCTTCTGCTCTAAATAGTTCTTGCACAATTTGGAGGTGTGTTTAGGGTCATTGTCCTGTTGTAGGATGAAATTGGCTCCAATCAAGCGCTGTCCACTGGGTATGGCATGGCGTTGCAAAATGGAGTGATAGCCTTCCTTATTCAGAATCCCTTTTACCCTGTACAAATCTCCCACCTTACCAGCACCAAAGCAACCCCAGACCATCACATTACCTCCACCATGCTTAACAGATGGCGTCAGGCATTCTTCCAGCATCTTTTCATTTGTTCTGCGTCTCACAAACGTTCTTCTTTGTGATCCAAACACCTCAAACTTGGATTCATCCGTCCACAACACTTTTTTCCAGTCTTCCTCTGTCCAATGTCTGTGTTCTTTTGCCCATCTTAATCTTTTTCTTTTATTGGTCAGTCTCAGATATGGCTTTTTCTTTGCCACTCTGCCCTGAAGCCCAGAATCCCGCAGCCGCCTCTTCACTGTAGATGTTGACACTGGTGTTTTGCGGGTACTATTTAATGAAGATGCCAGTTGGGGACCTGTGAGGCGTCTGTTTCTCAAACTAGAGACTCTAATGTACTTATCTTCTTGCTCAGTTGTGCAACGCGGCCTCCCACTTCTTTTTCTACTCTGGTTAGAGCCTGTTTGTGCTGTCCTCTGAAGGGAGTAGTACACACCGGTGTAGGAAATCTTCAATTTCTTAGCAATTTCTCGCATGGAATAGCCTTCATTTCTAAGAACAAGAATAGACTGTCGAGTTTCAGATGAAAGTTCTCTTTTTCTGGCCATTTTGAGCGTTTAATTGACCCCACAAATGTGATGCTCCAGAAACTCAATCTGCTCAAAGGAAGGTCAGTTTTGTAGCTTCTGTAACGAGCTAAACTGTTTTCGGATGTGTGAACATGATTGCACAAGGGTTTTCTAATCATCAATTAGCCTTCTGAGCCAATGAGCAAACACATTGTACCATTAGAACGCTGGAGTGATAGTTGCTTGAAATGGGCCTCTATACACCTATGTAGATATTGCACCAAAAACCAGACATTTGCAGCTAGAATAGTCATTTACCACATTAGCAATGTATAGAGTGTATTTCTTTAAAGTTAAGCCTAGTTTAAAGTTATCTTCATTGAAAAGTACAGTGCTTTTCCTTCAAAAATATGGACATTTCAATGTGATCCCAAACTTTTGAACGGTAGTGTAGGTCAGGTGAATCAGCCGTACTAAATTGTCCTTAGGTGTGAATGTGTGTGCGTGTGCGTGTGTGTGTGTGGGCCCTGTGATGGCCTGGCGGCCTGTCCAGGGTGTTTCCCTGCCTGCCGCCCAATGACTGCTGGGATAGGCTCCAGCATCCCCGCGACCCTGAGAGCAGGATAAGTGGTTTGGATAGTGGATGGATTACTACACAAATACTATCATAGTTCTATGATATATGTAGGAAGTGTTCCTAAAGAGTTCCTATAGTATTACTATAGAAATGAAGTACACTGGTTTAGTATTTATATAATTATGTGACAAAAAATAAAAAGCATGGAAATAGTCAAGTCAATTTTATTTGTGTAGCCCAATATCACAAATTACAAATTTGCCTCAGTGGGCTTTACAGCAACACTACATCCTGTCCTTAGACCCTAGTAAGCTTTTTTTCTACAGTATTGCTGCTGTCTAGTTTCATATTGGTTGTTTTACTAGACAGTGAAACACTTCTAAGAATCAAATCTTTATAGTATGATTAGAATGTATATACAGCTGAGGTGATTAAGTCACTAATTCTCACTTTCATAGGTATTTCATTTGTATTGGTTTGCTCTTTATTGGAATCCCCTTGAAAGGCACAAGTCACATCACTTGATTCACTCTAAATAGTCCAAGTCCATTGTAAAGAGACAGTAAGAATAACAAATACATGCACGTGTTGGTAGTCTGAAATGTTGAGAGCAGATTAGAAAAGCCTGAGTCCTTTGTGTCCATTAGTGATACAGTCATGTTGCTGTAGGTCTGTTGTAGTGCCACTAGGGAGCGCCATGCAGTCTGCTTAACGTCACATAGACTCAATGCTGAGAAACTCCACCGGTGTCACTCTTAAACACAGAGGAGACAAAACACATGGAGCCCAAACCATCATCACAGACCAGATGGAGGAAAGTGAAGGGAAGGCAGCCAGCATGAATCAGACCAACAGGGTCCTTTAACAAACACCTGATGTGATGAGCTGCCATCCCAGTGCTCCCAGTCTTACTGGCCGTGTGCTGAGCCCACGTGATGTCAGAGCGTTGACACAAGACATCCGGGGGATTTCTCTGATACCCTCACATAGTTTACATGGAATCCTTCATGATGAGGACATCCTGGTTAAAACTGACTTTCAGAGACGGATGTCCTAATCGGATGAGCTCTTTATTTTAGATCATTAAAATGAATCGTTAAAGTCAATACCTATCTTCCCAACTGTAGTCAAGTCAAGTCAATTTTATTTGGAAAGCCCATTACCACAAATTACAAATTTGCCTCAGGGGGCTTTACAGCAATACAACATCCTGTCCTTAGACCCTCACATTGGATAAGGAACAACTCCCTAAAAACCTTTAACAGGGAGAAAAAATAAGAAGAAACCTCAGGGAGAGCAACAGAGGAGGGATCTCTCTCCTAAGACGCACAACGTGCGATGATGTTGTCTTTACACAATTTACACAATACAACACTGAAAGAGGATAACAGAATTATAATGGAATTATAAAATATATGAAGAATATGATGAGGAGGATGCCAAGCAGTAATGCAGGTGGCAACCACCATCACCATGGAGACCTGGGAGGAGGACAGACTACACAGGCACACAGGGGAGACTCACATCACACCATTCACACATACAGAAGAAGAGAAAGGAGAAGACATCGTTCAGAGAGAGAGAGAAAAGACATGAGAGAAGAGAACAGTTTGCAATAATCTATAATCTATACTCTATAATCTATACGCTATGATCTACACGCTATATTCTCGTCAGCAGAACAGTGGTTGGTAAATTCATTGAGACAGAAACCATCTCCGCCATGCAGTACAGGTTGTGAAGCACTCAACTTAAAGGCAACTAATTGTAAGCCAAAACAAAAAGATGAGTTTTAAGTTTGGATTTAAAGGACTCAACCGACTCTGATTGTCTGACGGCAGCAGGCAGGTTATTCCACAACAATGAAGCCCGATAGGAAAAAGCCCTGCCACCAGCTGACTTCTTTTTAACTTTGGGTACACACAGGAGCCCTGTATTTTGAGAGCGGAGAGCTTGAGATGGAATGTACGGTTTAAGGAGATCAGACAGGTAAGATGGGGCAAGCCCATTTAGGATTTTACAAGTCAGCAGAAGCACCTTGTGTTCTGATCTAACATGGATGTCAGCCATGGACAGGAAGGACCGAATTTTAGCTCTGTTACGTAAGTGTAAAAAGGCAGCCTTGGTGCTTTCTTTAATGTGCTTATCAAAGGAAAGACTGGGATCAAACGTAATACCAAGATTTTTGGCTGCCATATTTTGTGAAACCACAGAGTTGTTTATTGTTATCGTTACTTGATCAGATTGGTGTCTGTGTCTAGCAGGTTCAACAGTTTTATCTGAATTTAAAAGCAGGAAATGTAGTTACATCCAAATTTTCACAGCTACCAAGCAGGCCTCTAAAGTAGTCATTTGAGTAGGATCATCATTCCTTATAGGCACATACAGCTGAGTATCATCAGCATAGCAATGGATATTTATTCTGTGAGATAAATTCTATAGAAATTGAGATAAACACCCTTATAGGTGTTCTTAGCATAGGTTTAATTTTCCTTCAGCCACAAAGGCCCACGTTGTAATCATGGTTGCCCTTACTATCTAGGGGGCGCTCTCCCTCTTTAATACTGTAGTCTCTAATAATGGTGTATCTGATATCACTGTGTTGGTGTAGTTCCTATGACATCATAGTTAATGTTGCTCCACAACCATCTTTAGAACTGATCAATCACGTAGTGATGTCATGCCTTTATGACGGAAAAGACAGTTGAGGTTAGCTATAGGTTAGGTTAGGTTCAGGTTAGGTTAAGGTTAGGTTGTGGTTAAGGTTAGGATAAGGTTAGGTTGGGGTTAAGGTTAGGTTAAGGTTAGGTTGTGGTTAAGGTTAGGTACAGGTTAGGTTGTGGTTAGATTTAGGTTAGGGTTAGGTTGTAGTTAGGTTGTGGTTAGATTAAGGTTAGGTTGTAGTTAGGTTGTGGTTAGGTTCAGGTTAGGCTGTGGTTAGGTTAGGGTTAGGTTGTGGTTAGGTTAGGGTTAGGTTGTGGTTGAGGTTAGGGTTAGGTTGTGGTTAGGTTCAGGCTAGGTTGTGGTTGAGGTTAGGGTTAGGTTGTGGTTAGGTTCAGGCTAGGTTTTGGTTGAGGTTAGGGTTAGGTTGTGGTTAGGTTCAGGCTAGGTTGTGGTTAGGTTCAGGTTAGGTTAGGGTTAGGTTCAGGCTAGGTTGTGGTTAGGTTCAGGTTAGGTTAGGGTTAGGTTGTGGTTAGGTTAGGGTTAGGTTGTGGTTAAGGTTAGGGTTAGGTTGTGGTTAGGTTCAGGTTAGGTTGTGGTTAAGGTTAGGTTCAGGTTAGGTTAGGGTTAGGTTGTGGTTAGGTTCAGGCTAGGTTGTGGTTAGGTTCAGGTTAGGTTAAGATTAGGTTGTGGTTAGGTTGAGGTTAGGGTTAGGTTGTGGTTAGGTTGTGGTTAAGGTTAGGTTGAGGTTAGGTTAGGGTTAGGTTGTGGTTGGGTTCAGGTTAGGTTAGGGTTAGGTTGTGGTTAAGGTTAGGATTAGGTTGTGGTTAGATTCAGGTTAGGTTGTGGTTAGGTTGTGGTTGAGGTTAGGGTTAGGTTGTGGTTAGGTTCAGGCTAGGTTGTGGTTAGGTTCAGGTTAGGTTAGGGTTAGGTTGTGGTTAGGTTGTGGTTGAGGTTAGGGTTAGGTTGTGGTTAGGTTCAGGTTAGGTTGTGGTTAAGGTTAGGTTCAGGTTAGGTTAGGGTTAGGTTGTGGTCGGGTTCAGGTTAGGTTAGGGTTAGGTTGTGGTTAAGGTTAGGATTAGGTTGTGGTTAGATTCAGGTTAGGTTGTGGTTGAGGTTAGGGTTAGGTTGTGGTTAGGTTCCGGTTAGGTTGTGGTTGAGGTTATGTTAGGTTAGCTTAGCTTTGGTATTTTTCTCCGTGTCACAAAGGCGCGACATCACAACAATATGATTGGTCTGTTGCTGTGATGGTTGTGGAGCAACATTAATTGGGGTGTCGTGGGAACAACACCGACACGGCCATATCAGATTGTGCATTTAATAATACTGCCAGTCATCGCTGCTGAACAACCATCAGCGAAGACGTTGACTCACGTCTACTTCTGCTCCTCTGCCGGCCTTCTCCCCACGGCGCCGGAGAACACAGCTCATATTAAGATTCAGGAGATGTTGGGAAAATCCAGTGTTGTTTTCTTCCTCCAAACACCCTGCTCCTGGATGTTTGACTAGCATGGCAAGTTAGCCTCATGAATATGCACAGACTCTTGTAATCTTCTGCTTTCTCAACCCTAAACTTAACCTTTGGCTCACGTCCCTCCAAGATGAATGTTGATTTCATCAGCCGTGTCCTCCTGTCTGCACAGTTTATTTCCTGTCTGTGGGTTTCATGTGCAGATGTGTGTGTGTGTGTGTGTGTGTGTTGCACCGTTGTGTATGTGTACTGCCATGATCTACTTATTTTGCTTTACCCCATTTGCAGCACTTTGATCAAACTAGCAGGTAGAAATGAGGAATTTTCCTTCTTCGTTACTGAAATATTCAGTTTGTTGATCCTGGAGAGATGTGCAGCGTTTGGTCCTACATCACTTCCGAGAGACGTGGCGAGATGCTTTTAGAAGGACGGCGCTCTGGCCGGGAGAAAGATGTCTTGTGTTGGATGGTATTGACGGTCTGGAGGAGTGTCCAAACATCCTTGTTTTTCCATTTGGTTGGAGCGGTATTTATGATGCCACTTTGATGATGCCATGATTATTTGATGAGGGAGTATTTTGTAGTCCCTTGAACTCAGTGAAACGAAGACCGTATCTCAGATCCACGTGAAATATTCATACAGCATTTCAGCATGTTTATTTTGTGTGGTGGAAGCAACCGCCAAATCTACATTTTCAGAAATGAGAGAAGGAATAATGTGTGTACACACATACTATATATATGTATATACACACACACACACACACACACATATATAATATATATATATATATATATATATATGGCAGCACAGTGGTCAGTGCCGTCGCCTCACAGCAAGAAGGTCCAGGGTTCGAGCCCTGGGGTAGTCCAACCTTGGGGGTCGTCCCGGGTCGTCCTCTGTGTGGAGTTTGCATGTTCTCCCCGTGTCTGTGTGGGTTTCCTCCGGGGGCTCTGGTTTCCTCCCACAGTCCAAAGACATGTAGGCCAGGTGAATCAGCCATACTAAATTGCCCCTAGATATGAATGTGTGTGTGTGTGTGTGTGTGTGTGTGTGTGTGTGTATATACACACACACAAACACACACACACACACACACACACACACACACACACACACACAGGCCTTGGATTGTCTGTACTAGACATGCAGTACAGACATGGATGACATATTAACGTGAGTGAAGAATTGATCATAGTGAAATGCTAACGAGATGAGCGGCCACATGTTATCCACGTGTTATCCACATGAGGCGATGTCACATGTCAAAATGTCAATCAAGCAACTATTCCCGCCTCCTTTTTTTTAAATTTTTTTTTATATTCTTTGATAAAAATTATTTCCAGAATTTTCCACACCCGTCTCGGGGGAAAATCCTGAACTTCTTTGTTTAACAGCTCTGAAAACAGCTGACTTGTTGTTGTTTTAAGTGTTAAAAGTGTCGTGAAAGGATATAAGGTAGTGTTGTTTTCCAACGAATTTTCCTTTGTATCAGTTGTTAAGTGTACACATCAGTTGGTAAGTGTACACATCAGTTGGTAAGTGTACACATCAGTTGGTAAGTGTAGGCATAGCAGTTATTTATTTTGCTCATGATGGATTTCTCACTTCCTCACATGTTTTGTCTCCTTGTGTAAACTTGCTATTTGTCTTCACACTGGCAGGAAGTCTTCATGTGAGATTCTGATAACGTTCTTCTAAGGTGGAGGAGGGGTGCAGGCATTTTAATACCCCCCCCACACACACACACACCCTATACTGTCCAGTATCCGCAGTATCAGTGTATGGTACCATCCTGCATGGCGCCCAGAGTGTGTGTCACTATTTTAAGTGTCCTGGTTGTGTTCATGTGTGGATATTTGTACTCAGATTTGTGTCCCAACACACGGACACGTTTGCAGGAAATCTTCAGAAAATTCCCTGATGAGGATTTTTCCAAATCCAGTAGCACAAACCGGTGACCCCTGACCCCTGGTAATCGAGTCCTCCATCTTGTGTTTAGTGTGGAGTCAGGCTGTACTGTGTTGTTGTTAGAGCCTTTCTCTCCACGGTTGTGTTGTTTTTGTTGGTCTTCATATTAACTGCTGTGTTGTAAGACTGGAACATGTATGCTTTAGTTTTCCATGTTTGGCCACATTATTTAACACGAGTGTTAACCAGGTGACTGTCGAAGCTGTTACACAACTCGCATGCACGAGTCGTTTCCTGTCAGTCAGAAATAACCACGCATCCTTGTGTTTAAATGACCACAACATCACAGCTGTACAGAATCTCTGGGGGGTTTCCTCCAAAACTAAACAAACCTTAGTGAGACACTTCAGCGACAAATGTGAATAGTATTTTTCTAAGCAGTGAAGCGGCCGCCGTGGTGGATTTGTACATAGGAGGCGATGCTCTTGACTTTCTATGCTTTCTTTTTCTCTCCTGCTGCTGTTTTTCTTCTGCTTCACAACCTGCCGGCTGTAAAGAACAAGTCGTACATATTTGCTTCATGTAAGTGTACCTTCAGATGACCAGGATCTGATTTTTAAAAGTGTTTATTGTTCATTTTAACATTTGACACCCCCCCCGCCCCCATCCCCACCGGTGGCTGTACAGCAGGAGAATTTCTCAGTGCCCCTGTTGGGTTTCTCTGGTCAGCTCAACACAATGGAGAGTCTGCATGGGGGGGAGGGGGTATGCGGGGGGGCGGGGGGTAGATTCAGTCCACCATGTCTCTTTGTTTCTTATGTCAAGGCCTGTCACATTTCATTTGTTCCTCAGTAATGAGAACACCTCAGAACAAGCCACCTTGCTGTACTTCTGTCTCTCTCTCTCCTCTTTCTCCATCTCTCTGTCTCTCCTCTTCCTCCGTCTCTCTCTCCTCTTCCTCCCTGTCGCTCTTCGTCCCTATCTCTCTCTGTCTCCCTCCCTATCTCTCTTCCGCTTCCTCCCAAGCTCTCTCTCTTCTTCCTCTCTATCGCTCTCCTCTGCCTCCCTATCTCTCTCTCTCCTCTTCCTCCCTATATCTCTCGCTTTCTTCCTCCCTATCTCTCTCTCTCTCTCTTCCTCCCAATATCTCTCTCTTCCTCCCTATCTCTGTATCTCTCTTCCTCCCTATATTGCTCTCTCTCCTCTTCCTCCCTGTATCTCTCTCCCTCTCCTGTCTCTCATAAAAGAGAGATCAGTGCTGCCGGCTAACCCACATAGTTCATTCATTGTTAGTTGCTGTTTGTTTTACTCTGAACCGGGTTTAATACTGAGCAAATACCCCCCAACCCCCAACTCCAACCCCCCCCCCGGTCCGACAGACACAGCCTTCACAATACAACTTTTTCTTCTTTTTTTTTTTTACTTGTTGGCCAATTTTTATTTTTTATATGATATATTTTTTGTTGCGTGTTTGCATGCTTATTATCCAGCTCACCTAGAGAGAAGGTGTCTTCTGCTCCTCACGTCCGTTAGCTTTGCCTCCATTCTGTATGTCCCTCTCTCTGGTGTGGTCGCCGCTATGAGTATATCTCTGCCATGTTCTTTAAAAAAACCACACCCAAAGCTTTATATCATAGAAATACCGTTCCTCATGTTTGTTACATGAATCTGTCAAAAGTATATTTTTAATTTAATATAAATAAAGATTGATTCAGTATAGCCTGTGGTGGTGTTTTGTACTGACTTGTTGTTCTTGTTTTAAAAGCTGCTGGGGGTGTCCGGGTGGCGTGGCGGTCTATTCCGTTGCCTACCAACACGAATATCGACGGTTCAAATCCCTGTGTTACCTCCGGCTTGGTCGGGCATCCCTACAGACACAATTGGCCGTGTCTGCGAGTGGGAAGCCGGATGTGGGTATGTGTCCTGGCCACTGCACTAGCGCCTCCTCTGGTTGATCGGGGCGCCTGTTTGGGGGGGGGACTGGGGGTAATAGCATGATCCTCCCACATGCTACGTCCCCCTGGTGAAACTCCTCACTGTCAGGTGGAAAGAAACGGCTGGTGACTCCACATGTATCGGACGAGGCATGTGGTAGTCTGCAGCCCTCCCCGGATCAGCAGAGGAGGTGGAGCAGCACAATTGGTCAGATACAATTGGGGGGAAAAAGGGGGGAAATAAATAAAAAAACAAAAAACAAACTGCTGAAAACAAAATGGCCACCCAACTGTGGCAGGACAATAGGAAACAGGTTAAGCTGTGAGGAACACACATTCATTGGAAAGACTGTTGATGTTGCTGACTGACTGACTGACTGCCTGAGTGATCATGTTTGACATTATTGGGCCGCTGGATCAGGTGACCAACAACGTCAATGAAGTTACACGACTGGCCGGCGGAGCGCCGAGCGGCATGAGGGAGAGCGCACAGTTAAAGCATCCCAACTAACAATGACTCTGACAAAACACTCCCTGGTGAATTCACAAAAGGAATGTGCAGCATTTGTGGCTGCTAAACCTGCACAAGTAAGACAAAAGAAACCGTGTAATTCTCAAAGAACCCGCTAAGGGTGAAATGCAGCCCTAACTGCACTGCCAAGCAAACAGCGTCTCGGTGCTGCGGTGCTATTTGCATGTATTTACATTAGGTAATATGCATACATTTGGTGCAAAATTTGCCCCTTTCTATGCAAATGAGACTCACTGCACACCAGTGCTAACAGCCACATGCAGTGAAAATGATCGGTGTCTTCAGAGAGTTGTTGGTGACTGACGGCCAGACTTCCCAGTGATCATGGCAGCAGTGACTGTAGCCGGGCGAAGGCCTCGTCATGCCAGGCGTGCTCGTGAGCAGATATTTTGCAGCAGGATATCACTTTTTGATTTAGCTGAGACTGAAATCATCTGCAGATGCAGGTTGCCAGGTCAAACAATTCTTGCTATACTTGATGACATCAAGGAGGACATTGAACCTGCCTGCTGAGTTCTTCGTGCAAAGCCGCCAGTTATACTTTGACACATGGAGAATTGCAATCAGATGCAAAACTTAATGGGTGTGTTTGTGCTGTAATATCAGCGGCACAATATCTTTTGTGAATCGGACCTTGAGACGGGGCAGATAGTGGTTGCCAATGATGCACAATTCACGGTGCTATCAGCGGCCACAATCCATTCTTTGTGAGTTCGCCTGTCAATCCAGAGTGAGTCTTGGAAAAACGAGACTTTCACAGATGAAAGAGGAGGGGAGTTAATGAATAATTAGAATGTTTATAATTACAATTAAATTAAGTTCTCTTTCAGATCAAACATCCCAAGATACAAGTGTTAAGTATTGTTCTTGCAACTGCATTGATAGCCTTTTCTTTTTTTACCGGAACGTAGCGTAACCATGTTGTGATGTGCTACTTCGGTACACTGTAACAACAAATACTACTGGGACCAGTACAGAAAATTGCAGATGAATATTTAATATCCAGGAATTCACATTATAGACACTACCACTGACTATCCCTGTAACAAACTGGCCACAGTTTCAAACATTGACCATACACGGTCCAGACATAGACTGGGCTTTGACCCAGTCTTGTTGTGTATTTGTTCATTCAAATAGTGTATAAATAATTTTCCAGTGTCATTTTTGGGGGTTAAAATCCAGAGTGAATGAAAGAAGCTGTGAAGAAGTCTAGATGTAGCAAGAAGCAGCATGCAGACATCTTCAGCATGGTGACTTGATCTAATGAGACGAGTCACAGAACAGAAAACCTAACCCATATTAACTATAATGATGGAAGTGATTTCTTGTTTGTTGTTTTTTTTTTAATTCAACTGTTGAAAATGTCTTGATTTTACTTGCTGTAATCACAATAAGGTTAAAGGTCAGAGGCTCTGGAGCTGGTTGGGAGAGGTAGCTGATAGTGCCTTCCACAAGGACACTTCAGCAGGTCGATGCTGAGATGGTATGCTGAAATGGAAGCAAGGATGGTCTTATTACACCAACACAGTCTCACACCATATTGTCAAGTTCCAAAATACGGTATATGGTCAAAAGTATGTGGACACCCCTTCTAATTAGTGGTTTCAGCTATTTCAGCTGCACCCGTTACTAACGGGTACATAAAATAAAGCATACAGTGCATGGCTGTATTCTTGATTTTCTCCATAGAGAAACATTGGCTGTAGAATGGGTGGTACTGCAGGGCTCAGTGACTTTCACCTTGACTCTTCATAGGATACCAGCTTTCCAACAAGTCAGTCGGTCAAATTCCTGCCCTGCTAGATCTGTCCTGGTCAACTGTAAGTCTGTTGGAAACATCTCGGAGCAACAACAGCTCAGCCGTGAAGCTGTTGGCCATTCAAGACCACAGAAGGGGACCACCAAGTGCTGAAACGTGTAAAAATAGTCTGTCCTCGGTTCAACACTCACTACCGAGTTACAAACTGCCTCTGGAAGCTACATCAGCACGAGAACCGTTTGTCTGGAGCTTCATGAAATGGGTTTCTATGGCCAAGCAGCTCCACACAAGCCTAAGATCACCAATGCAAAGCATCGGCTGGAGTGGTGTAAAGCACACCAGCACTGGACTCTGGAACAGTGGAAATGTTCTCTGGAGTGATGAATCACGCTTCACTATCTGGATGTCTGACGGACCAATCTGGGTTTGGTGGATCCCAGGAGAACACTACTTGCCTGAATGCATTGTGCCAACTGTAAAGTTTGGTGGAGGAGGAATAATGGTCTGGGGCTGTTTTTGGGCTCCTTAGTTCCAGTGAAGGGAAATCTTAATGCTACAGCATGAACATCATGACATTCTAGAGAATTGTGCGCTTCCAACTTTGTGTAAACAGTTGAGGAAGGCCCTTTCCTGTTTCAACATGACAATGCCCCCACGCACAAAGCAAGGTCCATATGGTTTGCTGAGTTTGGTGTGGGAGAACTTGCCTGACCTGCACAAAGCCCTGACCTCAGCCCCATCCATCACATTTGGGATGAATTGGAAGGCCCACTGTGAGCCAGGCTTTCTCCCCAACATCAGTACCCGACCCTCACTAATGCTCTCGTGGCTGAATGGGAGCGAATCCCTGCAGCCATTTCCAAAATCTAGTGGAAAGCCTCCCCAGAGGAGTTGAAGCCATTATAGCAGCGAAGGAGGGACCTGCTATGACTGTGTTCTCAGTTCACTCACTCATTTCACCTTTTTTTTTAATATTTTGAAATACTTACCTGGCTTGTCGTTTCAGTTCCTGCCCCTGCATTTGCCACCAGTCAGTCCCGTGTCTTCCCCACCTGTTGCCCATTCCCTGATTAGCTCCTCAGCGTTAATGCCGTCCTGGTTTCCCTGTGTCATTGCCAGACTGTGTCTAGTGTGTTTTGCCACCTAGTAGTCCAACGTTTTTTTTCCTTGTGAACTTTTTGCCTGACCTGCCCGTGTTTAACTCTGCTGCCTGTACCTTGGGCTCTGTGTTTGCTGCCTGCCCCTGTTGCCTGGTTTGAACTGACATCCCGGTACCCTGAACTGAATTTGGAAACTGTTTACCCGCCTGCCTGCTCCCTGTCTGTTGGACGGCATATTACACTGATTCCCTGGTGTTCTGACCCTCTGCCTGCCTCTGCTCATTAAACCAAGTTTTACCGTTTCATCCTGTCTGTGTGTCCAACGGTCGGGGTCCTTCCTGAGTTCGTAACAGGACCAACTCCATATTAATGCCCATTGTTTTGGAACAACAAGCACATATGGCTGTGATGTTCAGGTGTCCACATACCTTTGGCGGTGTAGTGTGTGTTGATCGCCAATGAATCAGTGAATCGAGGGTGTAAATTGAGGAATACTGCTCAGATCAACTTTTAACCCCGATTTACACCGAACGCAGATTTTTACACTTAACACCTGGCCTCCCACATTCTTACCCTGCCCTGACCCACACCAAACCTACACTGCACCATCTCTAATCTAATACCTAAACATAACCATTTCTGACTTTATACCTAAACTTCACCATCTCTCATATAATAGCAGGTGGTCAGAGCAGATGTCCTCAGCTACGTCCTCATTCGTCGATATGTTATGAAATACATCATGTGCATGTGACAAGGTCATTTAATGCACTGACATGTAGTGTCGCGAGGCCACATGTATATAAGTACATACGTGTACTCATAAAGCCGTGTAGTCACAGCTGACCCTACAAGACTAGTGGACATAAATCATATTCATTTGACAACTTGTGTCAATGGACGATTTTTGGGAACTGCATACAAGTTGTATACGGACGTTTGTTCTGTGAGATTCGGGTGTGTTACTCAGAATGCTACCTTTTTCTCTTCGCTAGCGCAGAAACAGAAGACGCCTACCCTCGGCAGCCTCAGTAATGACACAACCAACAGTTGGCGTTTTCTTAATATAGACGTGGATGTTTCTAAGGTACAGTACTCTTACTTTGACCTCGGTTTTTGAGACGAACGCTGCAGAAGTTACGGGGCGGGGTGTGTGATTCTGCAGCACATCCACACTTTGCATGCTCAAAAGGATTTGCAGATGAAGATCACTGCATCAGAAGGGTTCACAGTGTTCTCCCCAGTGCTCTCCCAGCCGCTCTTAAATAGGCTAATGTGTGGATATAACATTTTGCTCTGGTTTTTTTTTCCTGGCCCATGCGGCGCTTAATCCGCTGTTTACCCAAGTGCTGGTTATGTAAACTGGCATCGGCAACACAGTTTGCTATGCAGCGCTCCCTATCTCTGCAGCACTCCCCGCCTTTCATTTCCATCATAAATAATACAAAACTGTCCAATGGCAGAATATGAGCTTTCTGAAGTCACTGCTATTAATACTAATAAGGCTTAAAGTAAACACTGTTTATGAAACAGAAAGCTCAACTCTCTCTCCTCTGCTCTTCCCCTTCCTCCCCCTCTCAGTAGCCCTCTCTCTTTTTCTCTCCCTCCCCCCTCCCTCTCCCTCCCTCTCTCTCTCTCTCTCTCTCTCTCTCTCTCTCTCTCTCTCTCTCTCTCTCTCTCTCTCTCTCTCTCTCTCTCTCTCTCGCTCTCCCCCCCACAGAGCTCTGGGAGTCAATTAGGAGGCACATTGAGTGGAGTTTCACTATAGTAATTTGCAGAAGGGACTGAAAATGCAAACTATGATTCTCTAATGTGGTTTTGAACCATTTCTGGCTCATATTATATATCTGCCGATTTAAAAAAGAAAGAAAAGTAATTGCTGCCTTTGTAGAGTTACACAGGAGAATGGGAGAATGACTGTTTTCCTTCTAAAAGTGGAGAAAAAATGATGAACTTGCTCTCTTCCTCATTCTCTTGTCCTCATAATTGACAGATCCTTCTGAACTCTTAATATGCAGCCTAAGTGCCCAGACACACCAAACCGACTGTCGCGTCGCCTCACGTCGCCTGCCGTCTGGGCCAAAAAGTAGCACTTGAACACACCGCAAAGACTACAGCCGACGGCCAACTAGCATGTACGTTCTGCACTGATCCGCTAAGCTGAACAGCCAATCAGAGTGATCTCTCTCACCGACGGGCTCCACCCATTCAACATGCTGAATCGGCTGAAAAGCTGCTGACCGGGGTCCAACTAGTGCCGACAGTGCGCGGGACACACCACAAAAACTAGGGTGACAGATGCTCACCGACGGCCCGACATTGGCCGACGGCCGGACTGGTGTGTCAGGGCCCTTACACGACTTTAAACACTATCACTGCAGATCAGACAGCAGACAAGAGGCGTGTGTGTGTGTGTGTGTGTGTGGGGGTCAGATATCCCCATTAAGATAGAAAAAGCAGAAACCACCTACCTTGTGGGAAATTTTTTGGGTCCCCGTGAGGAAAAGGGTCTATTTTAGGGTGAGGACTTGGGTTTAGGGTTAAGGTTAGGGTAAGGGTTGAGGTCAGGCATGTAGTGATGATGGTTAAGGCTAGGGAATGAATGTAGTCAATGAGGGGTCCCCACAAGTATAGGATGACATGGTGTGTGTGTGTGTGTGTGGGGCGGATATCAGGGTCATTTCTAATTTGGCACCTACTGTACAGCCATTTGTCAGCGTAATACCGATGTGTCTTCACAGCTGATATTCAGGTGAAGCCTGCCGTCACCGCCAAGAGACCGGGTTCGCTCGAATCCCGAAGGTTTGTTGTAATTACGTGTCCAGCTGCTGGGTCCACCTGTGTGGTGCCGCTGGTCGATGGCCGCTCGACCGATGCTGTTTAACTGCAGCGGGTCACCTTGAAGAGAGGCTCTGCTAGCAGAACCTGCACCGATGACAACCGATGACCCCCGTTTTTATTTAGTTATTTCTTCTGAGCAGTCCATGAGAGCTGAGCTTCTTGTTTGGGTATGGAAATATGTGAAGATGATTTGGTTTAGTCATGTATCATTTTCACTCAGAGGACCTATTTGGTTGATTTATTAGATTGTAGCTTTGTTATATTTCTAATTAGATGGCTTGTTTTTAACATCTAGGTAGAGGTGTGTCCTTGTCAACCTGTTCTTCTAAGATATAGGTATGTGTGTGTGTGTGTGTGTGTGTGTGTGTGTGTGTGTGTGTGTGTGTGTGTGTGTGTGTGTGTGCGTGCATGTGTGCGTGTTTCAGTAAGTAGGTCCATCATATGAACTTGAGTTCCCAGTTTACCTAGTAACAGGCAATATCACAGGAAGATGATTGGTTTACTGATCGAGGTAATTATACATTCCTTGGTAATTTTTCCCAGCAGATCTAATTAAGCAAAACTGAGCTGAGCTGAACTGACGAACAGCACTGTACGGCCACAAGGTTAAACAAGCTTCAAACCCAAACCGCAGGAAAAGCCAGCCCAGCTCAGCTCAGCTCGGAAGAGGGCACTGCTGCAACACTGCTTGGGAGCGAAGGGTCAAGTGTGTGTTCAGGACTTTAAGGAAAAACCCCAACGTCAGCTCTGACTCGGCTGTGGCTCTTCTCAGCTTCCACTTCGCTGCCCCACAGCACACTCTCCTATGGTGATTTCTATTCCGACAGCGACGCCAGCTGCCCGGTGAGTCTGTGCATCGATATGTGGCCAACTTGAGGGGGCTGGCTAGCTTGTGCAAGTTTGGCACACTGCAGGACGAAATGATCCGTGACCAGCTTATCGAACACACCAACAATGCGAAAGTGCGCGATAAACTCTTGCTTGAATCACATAATCTGTTGCTGTCCAAAGTAATTACCATCACACTACAAGTGGAGAGTGCAGCTGAGTGTGCTGCTACTCAAGGTAAGCAACAAGCGTCAGCATCCAGCCACGCGGACTCCTCAAGGCTGCCTCCCTGCCAGAGCGACGCGCTGGACCCCGACACCTCGGCTGTACTGAGCAGTGCAGTAACTGTGGATCTAGGTCTCATGCCACTAGAGCCTAGAACTGCCCAACCCATGGCCAGACGTGTCGTGACTGCGGTAAGCAAAACCACTTCTCCACTGTCTGCCGCTCTGCACCGGGGTCCAAAAGCCACGCACCCCGGTCTGCACCTGCCATCCTTCACAATGTGGACTCAGGGCCAGTGGCATTTAAATCATGCACTGTAAACCTCAATGATGTGTGCATTACCCTGCTGTTGGAAACAGGGGCCAGTGTCTCCCTCCTCAATGTAGACACCTACAGACGATTCTTTTGTTCACTCCCTCTGTCAGTGCCCTCTACGGTTATCGAAACTCCAGAACTGATCTGGTCGGTTCACTCCAAGTGACCGTTTGCTATGGAGCCAGGGTTCTGCTCAGCTTTGGCTTTCATGTTGCCTGCCAGGGGGCCAACCTGATAGGCCTGGACCTCTTCACCATTCTGGGGTTCTCGCTTTGGGGACATGGGGGGGGGGGTCTGCAAATCTGACGGTTGCCATACCATGGCAAAAGAAATGGCCAACAATGTTTGAGCGGCTGGGCTGCCTCTCTGCCTTCACCCACCAACCTCTTCTCAATTTCTACTTTTTTCCTGCTTGTGAGTTACGGTGGTGACTGGCGACAGGCAGAAAAAAACGGTTGCAAAACTAAACACTTAGCCACATTGGCAACCATTTTAGTCCCCGTCTGAAGCCCTGCACTAGGAGAGTTTAAGATTAACTCCTGTTCACTTGCCCCATAAGACACCATTGTAAAGCTGAGTCCGGCAGTGGTCCCATATCCAAAATCTATTAAATGAAGCCAGTGAATAAAATGGCATCATAACTGGTATGAATGAAGAAAAAAGTGAAGATCACTGTACTTTCTATCAGCTGTGAATGAGCCAGGATGAGTCGAGGCTCGCTCTGCAGCTCAGGACTGATGTACAGACGAAGAGGAAATGAAAGATTGTGGAGCAGCAAATCACTGGCAGAGGCTGGTGCTTGCTGTGAGATAGGAGATAGGGCAAGCATTTGATATGTATTAATTATTAATTATCATCAACCAATTAACGCACATTATTATTGGTTGTGACCACATGGTACAGAGCACATGGTAGAGAAAGTGCTGTTTGAAGGAAATGCAACTGGCCCAAATTATACCCCAAAAGGTAGAGGGTTACCACATGTCTTCTTTTTGTGTGTGCGTGTTTGTATTTCATTTATAATACCGCTGCTATATTCAGACGTGTTACGTGTACTTTAGTAATACATAAAGTCAAATACATGGCCAACTACAATTTACCGAGACTATAAAATTGATTCTGTTCTAGTTATGGTTCTGTGGAAGCACATAGTACACTAAACAAGATCAAATGCCTGCCCTTGCAACATGTTATATGTACTCCTTTTTGGCAAATTTCCCCGTTTTTGCCATTTTGCCCTGGTGCCATTGTCATCAGGGATATACACACAGCTGAGTCTCTGTATGACTCCTACACAACATAAGCCAGTTTCCAGCCAAGCCTGCTGGGATGCTGGAGGACCCGGCAACCTGGAGTGGAAGAAGCAGTTATGGTGAATGAATGAATGAATGGATGGAATGAATGAATGAATGAATGAAAGAACATACTGCAGCATTTTTTAGAAGAGCACGTTGTTGAATATGCAGTGTACAACAGATTGAGTCAGATGATCAATTAGGGAACGAGTAGAATAACTTCCTATTTGGAATTGCCAAGTATCCTCACCAGGTATTTTCCAGGTCTGTATTTATATACATCGGTAAACCAGGTAATAAATTCATGGGTGTCCTGCGATGTTTAAAGCCTTTACTCCATCAGCATTCACTCGTGCTTTTAAAACTCGGAGTTGGACAAACACACGTGACACGTTTATCCTCGAGCTCAGCGAAGGATCAAAGCTGCACCCTCAAATAAATTCACTTGATTAAGGTGAATCCTAGATCGAGGTGCACTCTGGGAAAAGAAAATCACTTTGATGTAAAATCTAACTCTCAGTTTGAGTTCTCTGAGACATCCCTGACAAATGGAAAGGTTTGGGTGAGACTCGAGTCAAAATTGTCACACTTTGCCTCAGAATAGACTTCCATTGCAGGAGAGCGACTGTGACGGACAGCAGCTGAGAGCTTAAAGGTAGACCTGACCTTCAGCTAATACAGTCCATAGTCTTCTCTGTAGATATGTGACAAGGAGGGACCTTTGATCCATCCATTTCCACTTTTATTTGTCGTTTTCACCCCATAGATCTCTAAAGTGTTGCCATCATTTTTGGGTTCTCAGACTGCATCTAGATCCATTTATTTTTGGCCCATGGCCAGAATGAATAGGGTTTTTTACCAGTCATTCTGCTGTTAAAATATATCTCGTAATGCAAGTAGAAATCAAATGAATGAGAAATGACGAGGTTATTACATATTTCAGCATGTTCTGATAATTATTTTGTCGACAACCATGGTATGGCTTTAGTTTCATCTGTCGCTCCAGGTGTAAGACCTCCCAACAGCTGAATATCATGAATAGAAACCCAGCAGTACCGCTGGTACCTGAGGACCTGACTGAGAACCACTGGGATAGTGGCGCTGTCTGTTATGGAGCGTATGTCAGAGAAAGATTAGTCCTCACTTGGCCCCGGTTCGGTTCTGTTATACAAGATGGTATTCCCTGTTGGCTCTCGGAAGGATGATGTAGGCTGTGCTTGTTTGGGAGTCGGAGGAGGATGGAGGTCCGGGGGTGAAGGGTGGAGGCAGGTTCTGTTTCTGTTTAGATTTGATTCCGCCTGAGGCCAGTGGAGACTTTACGTAACTACTACTACTACTTTCAGCTGCTCCCGTTAGGGGTCGCCACAGCGGATCATCCGTTTCCATCTCTTCCTGCCCTCTGCATCTTCCTCTGTCACACCAGCCACCTGCATGTCCTCCCTCACCACATCCATAAACCTCCTCTTTGGCCTTCCTCTTTTCCTCTTCCCTGGCAGCTCCATATTCAGCATCCTTCTCCCAATATACCCAGCATCTCTCCTCCACACATGTCCAAGCCATCTCAATCTTGCCTCGCTTGCTTTGTCTCCAAACCGTCCAACCTGAGCGGTCCCCTAATATACTCGTTCCTAATCCTGTCCTCCGTCATCACTCCCAATGAAAATCTTAGCATCTTCAACTCTGCCACCTCCAGCTCCACCTCCTGTCTTTTCATCAGTGCCACTGTCTCCAAACCATATAACATAGCTGGTCTCACTGCCATCTTGTAAAACTTCCCTTTAACTCTTGCTGGTACCCTTCTGTCGCAAATCACTCCTGACACTCTTCTCCACTCACTCCACCCTGCCTGCACTCTCTTCTTCACCTCTCTTCCACACTCCCTGTTAACTTTGGACTGTTGATCCCAAGTATTTAAACTCATATGCCTTTGTCATCTCTACTCCGTGCATCCTCACCATTCCACTGTCCTCCCTCTCATTCACTCATATGTATTCCCTCTTTCTGCTACTGACTTTCATTCCTCTTCTCTCCAGTGCATACCTCCACCTCTCCAGGCTCTCCTCAACTTGCTCCCTATTCTCACGACAGATCACAATGTCTTCCACGAACATCATAGTCCACGGATACTCCTGCCTGATCTTGTCCGTCAACCTGTCCATCACCATTGCAAACAAGAAAGGGCTCAGAGTCGATCCTTGATGTAATCCCACCTCCACCTTGAACCCATCCGCCATTCCAACCACACCTCACCACTGTCACACTGCCCTCATACGTATCCTGCACCACTCCTACATACTTCTCTGCAACTCCCAACTTCCTCATACAATACTTTTTTTTTCTTTTCTATTTTCAATTTCCCCCCTTTTGTTTTCTCCCCAATTGTATCTGGCCAATCGGGTGTGACAAATACCCACACCCGACTTCTCACCCGCAGACACGGCCAGTTGTGTCTGTAGGGACGCCCGACCAAGCCGGAGGTAACACGGGGATTTGACTCAGCAATCCCGTGTTGGTAGGCAACGGAATAGACTAATACCACTACCCTTCCTCATACAATACCGCACCTCCTCTCTTGGCACCCTGTCGTATGCTTTCTCTAAATCTACAAAGACACAATGTAACTCCTTCTGACCTTCTCTATACTTCTCCATCAACATTCTCAAAGCAAACATCACATCTGTGGTGCTCTTTCATGACATGAAACCATACTGCTGCTGCTGATCATCACCTCTCCTCTTAGCCTAGCTTCTATTACTCTTTCCCATATCTTCATGCTGTGGCTGATCAACTTTACACCTCTGTAGCTGCTACAGTTCTGCACATCACCCTTATTTCCGACAGTCAGTCCCAGTACACTTCTTCTCCACTCCTCAGGCATCCTCTCACTTTCCAAGTGTAACCCACATGATTACATGTACCCTGTGACGTATGTAAGTTCCACGAGTTGCCTCTAGGAGGCACACGAGCTACAGAGTTTAAACCATGCAAACAACCGTCGACAATAGAAAAGAGAAATACGGATATTTAGAAATACGGACTATGGACTTTGACTATGGATACCTGAATTATTGATATTTGAACTACGGATATTTGAGCTACAGGACATTTAAATTACGACAAAAAAGATCCCTCCCACGAAGCTTCCTTGGTGAGCCGCTAGCCAAAGCTAAAAAGTAAACAGCTTTCTGTGTTCCATGTAATCATAGCCATTTACGTAGGATGTCTTGATTTTATCCAAAGACAGATGATCTCCTGTTGAAGGAAGAAGGAAGACTCTTTTCTCTTGTGTTTTGTACGCTGCTGGATTCCTGGTGAGATAAGAGTTTAAAATCTTGAAATCTAAAGACTGACAATTTTCCATTGGTTGCTAAGCTAAGCTAACCCAGCTAAAACGTATATCTATGATCCTTAGCAGTTCCCATATGATTCAGAGCTTTAAAACCAGTCAGGACACCCGGTCCATAGGGTTTATTTGATGTAGGAATGTTAGACATTTTAATATAATAATATGCTTGTTGTTAAAAAAAACTGTAAGCTCCAGTTGCCACTAGCCACCGAGCCAACTCGGGCTACATGGCATGCATGGAACCCATAGCAGCCAGCTAGACGTGAATTCACGTTGATAGTGCCGCAGCCTGGCTGCGATGACATTGTTTTTAACTGTTCTTACAGCAATAGGCTGTTGTCATTCAGCCGCATATTAGTTATATGTAGGAAATGATTTAATTCTGAGAATTGACTCTAGATTTGGGTATTTTTATTTTGTTTGTAATTTTTTGATAGAGATTGCAATTAATAAGGAATCTGTACAATTTTGTGCAGACTGGTTTTTTTTAGTACCCCGAACAACCCCCCTTGCTACACCGTTTGGAACCCTTGGATACCCCCTTTGGATTGCCCCCATCATCGCCCTGGATTTGGATTCATCATCATCGCCTCTACATTAACTTGCCCCTGTGATTGTGGTAGGATCTGGACATTGCACCTTGCACAGATTGGAAGACTGAATCATTCCCACTTTTCTTTTCTTTATTATTTTCTTTGAGTGCACTCATACTTTATTTTGGATTATTTTCTTTAATTTGTTAGTGTAGAATATGGCTGCATAAGTAATATATTAGAAGGGTATAAAATAGAATATAGATAGATATAGACAAATAGAATATTAGGAAGAACTTTTAAAAAGTATAATAGAGTAAAATATATATATATATATATATATATATATATAACACATCTAATTTAGTATTGATATTGAAATAACTTTACTTTGAACTGTTGAAATAAATTGGTTTTTTTATTGTAAACTATACCCACGAGTGTGTGTGTTGTCTTTGGGGTGAGTACTAGAATCTGGTCTAGAAAAAAACCTACACCAATCTCCACTAAACTTAGACATTAGACTGTAAACTGTCCCTGCGCAAGCATAGGCCCATTCCCCTGTCGTGCAGGTTACACAAGATTTTGTTAAACAATGTAGTTAAAAACCCCACTGCCATCTCTCCTAAACATCTCCATGCCTCCACAGGAATCAGCTTTAAATCACCTTTAAATGGTTCAAGTTTTCCTCTGACTACCTTTCCCTGTCTAACTGACTTGGTCTGTCTTTCTCCTCATTCGTGTCTCTGTGCCTTGTGTCTGTCTTTCTCTGTTCTGTCTCTCTGTGTTCTGTCTCCCTGCGTCACCCAGTTTTATTCAATTCAGTTTGACTCAGTTCAGTTCGGTGTGACTATCAAGATGACAGCTGAAAAACTGAGAATGTTGCCAAATCATGTAAATACAGTAATAATTTTAGTAAATAAATCCCATTCTTTTTATCAATGTGTGTGTGTGTGTGTGTGAGATGCAGTATAATCAGATCCTATACCCAAACCTCCACGCGTTAAATGTCAGTACAGTATCCTGAGGAGAAAACAAATATGTGAATGCTTCAGCTATTAAAATAAGGTTTTCATCACTCAAGCATGAATATGAATATACATATTTTTCATGATGTGTTTTTACCTTAACGTGTAATAGCAGCCAACAGTTTCTCCAGGTAACGTTGCATGCAGACATTTCTCCTCGCAGGTAATTGGAGGATTTAGAGAATCGGGCGAGGACTTGGCTAATATCAGGGTGTTTTCATTTTGTTGTCCAAGTCTTTCTTACCTCATATCCTGTCTCTCTTTCGCTCGCCCCCCAATGATAAATGGAGCGTGGTCTGTGTAGACGGAATCAGGCCATTTCCTCAGTTTTCCATGAGTCACTGTGTTCAGATATCCTGCCACGGTGTCCTCCTCTTTAGGGTCAAATGAGATTCTGGTTCACTGTAACATTTGGTGCTGTAACCGGTTGTGTTCTTGCCCGGTGCGGGATTCGATACGGGGTGTACTGCACCACAAGGCGACGTCACTAACCGCTCAGCTAAAGGGTCAGACCCGTTAGCTAGGAGCTAACGTGTCTTATTAGTAGTTTACAGTGGCTTTTTTCCAACTTCTAAGGTAAATTTATTTTGGGTTCAGAATGAAGTCTTACGTCCTCCACACGAAGAACAATTCCCGCTAGTTGTTTCTTCTTTTTTTAAAAAAATTTCCGCCAGTTGCTGGCAACGCACAGGCAAAAACATGACGTCCATAAAGAAACGTTAGGCCGCGATTACGTACGTCATCGCCATCGACCGACCAATCAAATCACTCGAAAGGTGGCGCTAACATATGAACGGCTGTGCCGCGCACAACGAGCCGAACGAGAGCCAGTTGGTGGCGGTAATGCAGCAGTTCGTTGTTTTTTTTCTTCTCTCCAACCGCCAGTAAACACCAAGAGGGCGAAGAGGAGCGGAAGGAAACGCTAATAATGCTTTTTTTTCAGAGCGTCCCTGTCTTTGCAGTCGACCCAGCAGTTACCGTGGCAGAGGAAACATGAGCAGTGCCTGGAGGAAAGACAACTACTTCATGCGGATGCCCAGTGAGTAATTGTACCCTGACTTTGGCCAGTTAGCTTGTGGTGAATGCTAGCAAAGAGAGCTGGTCAACAGACGGTAGCAGTGTCGACATTGGCGTCAAGGATTCCCCTTGTAATTGGAGACTACTGACACGTGTGTTGCGCTCTTGTCCTCCGCGCAAGAGGGGCGCTAACCGACACGCCGAGCGTTTTATTGCGGGAAGGGAGCCTCGTTGGGAGCCCGTTGTGGGACACATTCCAGCGGTCCCGAGGAACACCCGAAACCTACAACACGGATAAATAACTACGACATAAACATGTCGCTCTTCCCGTTATCACCGACATATTCGTGACTTGACGCAAGTAAGTGTGTGGTTTCTTCAAAACGGTTAAACCACGCCTGTTTCTCATTGCTCCACTCTGGTAATGGGTTCGGTTAGCAAGACGTGTGTGTTGAGATAGTGTGGTGTGATGGAGGGCGGTGCTGCTGCGCAGGCTGGAGTGAGCCGACACAGAGGACTCTTTCCTCGCACCACTGAAGGGCTTTGTACTGCGGGGAGTAGAGGTCACTGGATTGGAGATGTCACCCACCACACCTCTCCCCCTCCGTCTTTCTTTCTCTTCAATTTCTCTCAGGCACACACACACAAAGGCAGGCAGAGTTTAGGTGTCTGGAAAGACTTCTTTGTTGCGGTTTAGTTAGAGGTTTTCAGTCAGAGGTTGCTGGCTTTCTTCACTTTATTCTTGCATCAACCCCCCTGAGAGAGAGAGAGAGCCACACACACACACACACATAGACAAATACACACTCCGATGCACGTAAGGGTGCACACACTAACACACACACACACACAAACTGGCCGCAGGACAAAGATGGAGAGCTCTAATTTCCGCACAGCCCACAAACTCAGAGGCTGTTCTGTCTCCCTGAGCTCAATCTCCTTACTCACACATACACACACACACACACACACACACACACACACGAGCTTGTGGACACCCAGCACACAGGAATGTTCAAACAATACGTGTCTAACAAAAAAAAATCAATCAGTCAGTCAAACATTCAGTCAGTCGGTCATTATCTCAAGCCATTTTTATTGTACATAGAAATGCAACACACAAAAGTATAAAAGGCAGATATCTAATTTTCTACACAGATTGAGAGGTAACTGGAGTATAGATCGCCAGAATAAACCTTGGTTAAGCTAAGAGTTGAGTCGTGTGTGTGTGTGTGTGTGTGTGTGTGTGTGTGTGTGTGTGAGAGAGAGAGAGAGAGAGATACCAACTAGTTCTCTCATTTTAAAACTCGCCTCTTCTGGTTTTCTTCTTCTACACATTCTACCAGACAGCAACCATTAAAATGAATGAGTACAGTACTTCTCATTATTTGGTTACTTGTGGATCAAATAGTCGTTAAGCCACAAGCGATAAAATGCATCAGAAATGTTGGTTTTGTTTATCTTAAAGGCTGTAAACCCTTCTAAAGTGTCTGTCGGAAAACTTTCAAGCTTTCAATTCCCTCCACATTTTCTGCAGCACTGAGCAGGAGGTGAAGCCATCTGAACAAGAGAATGAGGCGTCTCATGCTGCCGTCTGAGGCACCTGGGAGAGAATTTCTTTGGTGTCTCGCCCTTTTGACTCTCGGCGCTTTGATGAGTCCGACGAGGGCGTCTCGCTCGCCCACCCTGCCTTCACTTTCATCCAGCAGTGATGTCTGCCCGGGGAGGAAGCCCCTGCCTGCCAGCGCCGGCACAGACAGCGTGAGCAAAACTTTCTTTAATGTCCTGAAAGGTTGTGTTTTAATTAATGAAAACACTGAAAGCTCCTGAGGCTTCGTGGGGTCTGCCACTGTGAAGAATTAAGATGAGTGTGTGTGTGTGTGTGTGTGTGTGTGTGTGTGTGTGTGTGTGTGTGTGTGTGTGTGTGTGTGTGTGTGTGTGTGTGTGTGTTAAAATCCATGTGCATGGAAAAATGTACCCTAGAATGTGGGTTATTATCATTGCTTGCTAATGCATGTGTCTGTGGCCACAAGCATTAAAAGTTATAAAGTCTGTTTATCTTTCTTGTCCCAGTAGATAGACAGACAGACAGACAGACAGACAGACAGACAAATAGATAGATAGATATAAGTGCATGTATGTGTGTGTGTATAATTTTTTTGCATCCATATGTGCAGTATTTTATGTGTATGGGAGTGTGACAGAAAGTGTGTAGACGTGTTTGTGTGTTTTCCAAGTTTGTGTTGGCATGTATGCATGTAAGGCGGAGAAAGAGGAACTGTGTGAGTGCACACGCGTTTGTTTTTATGCATGCACATGGTTCTATATGCAAGTGCCTGTGTGTGTGTGTGTTTTTTTTGTTTTTTAATATATTTGCGTGTATGTCTACATGTGTGTGTGTGTGTGCGCGCGCGCATAGATGTGTGTGTTTGTCCCAGCAGCTCCTGCAGTGACAGTGTCACTAATTGAGTGTGCCGCTCACTCAAACAGGGGTCTCAGACAGAGCTGACATTCAGCCAGTGGAAGGCCACCATCGGGGATGACAGCTGATCAGTCTTCAGCCCACACCCTAATTACACACAACGAAAGACGGGTGCGAGCAAGAACGAGAGGGAGAGAGAGGGATACTCGCCAAACGCCAAACAGGTTCCGCTTGCTTTTAATCAAGCCCCCCCCCCATGCTGTTTTGTCTATTTATAATGGTCTGACTCCCCCCCCACACACACACACTCATAGTGGTCTCTTGCTTTCTGTCTGAGTCTTTGTCACCATCTGCCACCCCACAGCCCCCTCCATCCACCACAACACTCCACCACCAAACATCACAGCATCCCCCCAATTATTGTTCGAAGCCATGGTGTGTGTGTTTGTTTGTTTGTGTGTCTGTCCTAACTTTGCTGACCTACAAAGTAGAACAAGCAGTTGAGGATCTCTCTCTCTCGCTCTCTTGCTCTCTCTGTCTCTCTCACACACACACACAAACAGACACACAGTCGCTCACCCTATGATGTATGGAGTCAATCAGACTTCATTGGACAAGGCCACGGTAGCTTCAGGATAGTATGCTCCCCACTCGGCCTTGGCCAATAAACTCTTTTTCATGTCCAAAGGCTTTTTGTGGCGAAGTAGCCAAATCACTGGCGCTTCTCAGCCACCTCAGTCCATCCAGCTCTCCTCCCAGATGTAAACAGCATAATAGCCACTGCCCAGGCAATTTTTCCCAGTAAAGGCAGTTCACTTGCAGACAAGCTGCGGCAAGACAGGGCAGGCAAACGCAGTTAACGGCTGCTGGCATCCCTCGCCACCTCGCTGGCACGTGTGCGTCGCACGTGAATGAGCGCGTGGGCAGGCACATGGACAGGCAAATACTATCGCTCTCATAACTAAGAACAGATATACTACACACACATCTACACACACTTCATGCACAGTTGTCGGTAGTGCTACACTTGAGCTTCATGAGAGGTTAATGAGTGTCTTTGGGGAGACAGTGTGTGACTTTGCTCGCGTCTCTGTCTTGGAGACATATATTACACACAAGCTGTTAACTGGCATGACAGGAGGGTGTCAATCAGTGCATGTGTTAATGTGTGTATGTATGTGTGTGTGTGTGTGTGTGTGTGCGCACGTGTGCGCGCGTCCTTGTGTGTGGTCCATCTGCGTATGTGCAACTGCACTTAACGAGTCCATCAGAGAGAACACGGCCTCAAAATCCGCCTTGCGTTTTTGCCAATGATGGCCCTGGAAGCTTGTGCTGGGCTCTGTGTCCCCGAGCGTTGGGTCGACGTCCGTCTCCGTGCGCACGTGTGTGTGGGGGGGGGGTTCTCCATGGCTGTCAACTGCGTGAGTGGGCCAATCTCTCATCTGCCATCGGCTCAGATAAACTGACATGCAGTCAAACCGAACAGACATCAGATGGAGGGGAAGGCATCACTATGCAGCACAGCGTTGCAGTCTGTCATGACCCCTGTCGGGGCCCCCCTCCTCGCCGCTGATTCTAATGAGCTCCTCTGGGATTAGACTTAGAAACCGTGAGTACCGGTGAGGCGAGGGGGACATCGATTGAAGCGCACGCACACACACACACACACACTCACACATACACGCTGAACACAACCCGAGTGTGTTGCCCACCTTGACATGAGTAAGCAAACTTGTTTAGAAGGGAAGACAAACTTTTGGGCACACTCACACACACACATAACCTGTGAGTCAAAAAAATATATTTTTGTGGTTTAAAAACATCCACTCATCGATTTAGTTGGCTTTTGTCTTTCCGAGTTTCTGGAAGATACAGATTTCTCCTCCCCCAGAAAGGTGAATCAGTTCATCTGGACACAAGGTTTATTGAGAGAAACATTTCATCATCATCATCTAAGTGTCCTCTTCAGTCTCACCTGACTGCAAGTGTCCCCACCCTTATAAACAATACAGTGACTGCAGGTACCCCCACAGGGTGAGGTTACCTGCATATGGTAGTCTGCAGCCCTCCCTGGATCGGCAGAGGGGGTGGAGCAGCAACCAGGACGGCCCGTATGAGTGGGGTAATTGGCCAAGTACGATTGGGGAGAAAAGGGGGGGGCAGGTAAAATAAATAAATAAACGTGCCCGGATGAACTGATTCGACCTTGTGTGATGTCCTCACCTCGATTATTGAACATGAAGACAGTTCTGCTCTCCCTCATGTCGAAACAGAATTTGATGTTTTTCAGTTTCAGAATCGGCGTCTAATTCAATATCGTCACATGGCAATATAACCTTTGTGTCAATTTGGTTTCTGTTTTCTTTTTTTTCTTTTTTTTTTGAAATAATATGAGTTTCACTAAGGTGTCCTTTCTCTTTCCAACATGACGGCAGTGAACTGAAGTCTGTCCAGCAAACAGGACAAACACGTACCTTTAACCTCACATCATCCTATAATCACAAAGTAGCCTCAAAGTATAATGGAATGAGTATCATTACTGCTGATTAGAGTCATTATCGTTACAGTTCTTATCATCATGATCTTCATTATGAAACCGGAAATTAACTGTAGAGCAGTTGGCATAATTACTGAGACCAAAAGGAATGGACTGAGGCCATGCCGCACATGACACACGGTCAGAACCAGAACCATATTTACTGCCAAGTACAAGAACCTACAAGGAGTCTGTCCTGGTGTGTTGGTGCAGGAGGGAAAGATTGACAGGAAATAGTAAAGATAAAAGTTAAAAAGAAAAATAAATAAAATATATATACAAGAAGTAAGGTGCCATCACCACTGGTTCACAGTTAACCACCTGGCAGGAGCCGTATTTACAGAGTAAGAGTTATTTACAACGTTGTGCAGGTCTTATGCAGGGTGTCCGTATACAGAGAACACAGTAGGGAAGGTACGAGGGGGGGCAGTGTCAGTGTCTAATATACTCATTCCTAATCCTGGCCTTCATCAATCCCAATGAAAATCTTAGCATCTTCAACTCTGCCACCTCCAGCTCCACCTCCTGTCTTTTCATCAGTGCCACTGTCTCCAAACCATACAACATAGATGGTCTCACAACCATCTTGTAAACCTTCCCTTTAACTCTTGCTGGTACCCTTCTGTCACAGATCCCTCCTGACACTCTTCTCCACCCACTCCACCCTACCTGCACTCTCTTCTTCACCTCTCTTCCACACTCCCTCTTAACTTTGGACAGTTGACCTCAAGTATTTAAACTCGTATGCTTTCGTCACCTCTACTGGCATCCTCACCATTCCACTGTCCTCCCTCTCATTCACGCATATGTATTCCATCTTGCTCCTTCTGACTTTCATTCCTCTTCTCTCCAGTGCATACCTCCACCTCTCCAGGCTCTCCTCAACTTGCTCCCTATTCTCACTACAGATCACAATGTCATCCACGAACATCATAGTCCACGGAGACTCCTGCTTGATCTCGTCCGTCAACCTGTCCATCACCATTGCAAACAAGAAAGGGCTCAGAGCCAATCCTTGATTTAATCCCACCTCCACCTTGAACCCATCTGTCATTCCTACCACACCTCACCACTGTCACACTGCCCTCATACGTATCCTGCACCACTCCTACATACTTCTCTGCGACTCCCGACTTCCTCATACAATACCACACCTTCTCTCTCGGCACCCTGTCGTATGCTTTCTCTAAATCCACAAAGACACAATGTAACTCCTTCTGACCTTCTCTATACTTCTCCATCAACATTCTCAAAACAAACATCACATCTGTGGTGCTCTTTTGTGGCATGAAACCATACTGCTGCTCGCTGATCATCACCTCTCCTCTTAACCTAGCTTCTATTACTCTTTCCCATATCTTCGTGCTGTGGCTGATCAACTTTATACATCTGTAGTTGCTACAGTTCTGCACACCGCCTTTATTCTTGAAAACCGATACCAGTATGCTTCTTCTCCACTCCTCAGGCATCCTCTCACTTTCCAAGATTGTGTTAAACAATCTAGTTAAAAACCCCACTGCCATCTCTCCTAAACATCTCCATGCCTCCACAGAATCAGCTTTTTTTTATCACTTTAGTATTGTCCTACATACTGTCCTACATACTGCACTAGACGTGTGCAGATGGAACTGGAGACATAATATTGCAATAATATTTTAATATTATAATGAATTAGTATTAATATTATTATTATATTAGTAATATTGCAGTGGCTAAAATTAAAGCTTTAGCACTTTAACCAGGACATTCTTGTCCTAATTAAAATGAATTTATTGCCAAAGGTCATCAAAGAATTTGATTTTGTCTGTAGTCATAGTGATTAGTTCAAGCAGACAAGTATATTACTAATGCTTTACATTTATCCATACACCCTATGTATACATCATATATATATACTTATTTATCCATACACCCCATGTGTACATCATATGTATACTTATTTATACACCCTATGTGTACATCTTATATATACTTATTTAATTTGACTCTTCGTTGGAATAAAACGAATTGTCAAATTGGTTTGCGTGGTCTCTATCACGTGTTGCCATGTTGACTCAGCTGGTAATGGTAACAACTACTGAGGAAAGATAGGCGCTCCTCTGAGAACAGGATCAGGAAGAAAATTCAAGGGTCTCTGAAATATTAATTACCAAATTGTTTTGTCACAGTTTTGCAGTGTGCATTGCTGTATGGTTTTCCATAGCAACACGTTGTGTTGTACATGCATTCTCGAGTTAGAATCAGTGATGTTCATGACGGTGATTCATCATTCAGCCGTGCTGGTCCCACCATCACCTTCGTAATAGGACCGTGCCGTAGTAGACTGCCCATATTTTAGTTGGTATTTACAGGCTCGTGCGTGTCTGTGTGTTACAGGTTGTGTTATTGCTGTGTGGCCTTTGCGTTTGACCTATCCGTTTCCTGTTTGACAGTAAAGTATTGTTCTCTGTTCTGTGGGGTTGCATCATAGGTGATGTTGGTTTTGACATTTGTCTCGAAGGCACAGATGTGTGTATATGCTGTATCGTAGATGTTTTAGTACTCGTCACCCACTGTAAATCCTGAAAGCCATGTTATAGTTCACCACCTGCATAAAGCATCTTTGCTGAGATCAGAATCTTCTGTCGGCTTGTTCCCTGTTTCTCAGGGGTCGCCACAGCGGATTGTACAGTTTTCATTGGTACCCTGTGAGGGCACAGCACCAATGGCGGCCGTTGTTAACCTGGGCCTCAGCCAATCCCATATAGGGCCTGGACTGATCCAGTATGGTCTTTTCAATCTGCAAACTGATTTGACAAAATATTACGTCGGATGCCCATCCTGACACAACCACTAACCCTATGGACAGGGGCACAGGTAAAGCGCTGGATGCCATCCCAGTATTCATGGACTTACACCCATGCCTGTCATTATATTTCCTCCACTTAGTCATATGCTTAAATTCAGCGGATTGTCTCGTCTGATCCGACGTCATAGTCGAATGGCGGTTACAAGTTGCGGCTTCCATGTCCTGTCAGACCACCCTCAGTGTTCCTTCGTCAGGTGTAGCTCCAGGCAGGGCTGTGGTCCTTGGGCCCACCGGACGCAGCAGTCCAGGCTCTCAGCCGATCCAACACTAGCTCTCCCAGCCAGACACCTTCGATACACCTCCCCACACGCCACATAACGACACTTAAAACACAATCAAGGCTAGGCGAGGCCGCCGCCAGACCGCCCTCAGTGTTATCGGAACTGCGGGTCTGCATGGGCTGGCAGTTAGATCCTTGGATGATTGACATGATGGCTCGGTGGTCACATGACTCAGGCGATGACGTGGTGGTAGTTAAAGATGATAGTAAGTTTATAACCAGGTTTGCTACGAGTGCTATCAGGCTGGTTGTTATAAGTTGGATTCAGAAGGCAAGACGTCTGTTCAACAAGTCAGTTGCTGGAAAACAGTTGACAAGATGTGAAACTGTCACTGACAGCTTATTTTTTCATAAGATGTACTGGAAGAAATCGCCCTCCAGCTGTGTTTGTTCATAAACGTGTATTCCTTTGACAACTTCATCTTCATGTACTGTGTAGACCTGCAGCCCTGTGGGGAAATATGTTTGTACAACTTATTTGGAAGAAACAAATGTTCTCCTGGTTTACAAATGCGGTTCATTTTTAGCAAGTGGAAACAAATATCGTTTTAGTTTTTTGATATCTGAGAGGAATTTGCAGGTGCTCATACGTATCTGAGTCACGTGGAACGGCATCAGGACAACATCAGACCTCCTACAGCTAAATGCAAGTGAGAGTAGCTCCTCTTTTTTGCCTTTCTACAGTTGTTGGATGTAGCTGAACCATGTGTTTCTCATTAGCAGCTGTGTTGTTGAATTAAGCCTGCAGAAGCAATTAGATTCTGGTGTCTCACGCTCAAACCGAAGCTGTCCACTGCTGAAACACACTGTGCTATATGCTGCCACGTTGTCTCAGCAAGTGTCAAACCATCAACCACAAGTCACTGCCAAACTTTCGCCGAGTGGGTTTAAAAGGGTTAAGTGGCATGATGGGAAAAGCAAGTGGGCTGATCAGGTATTGTCTTGCTAGACAAGCTCATTAATGTGTCACGATTCATTATCGGGGCCACGTCCTCACCTTGTCAGGTGGCTAATGGGAATATCAATCATAGGCTTACCCATCACGACCCTTCTCACATCTTCGCTTTCCGTTTCGCCCCTGTTGACTTCTCGTCCCGAAATATCACCGCTCCCAAACATATCAGTCTGGAACAAATGTCAAACACAATTCGGCTGGGGAGTAAATACACACAAACATGGCTGACAGACAGAATGGGACTCGTCTGTCGGCGCACACAGTTGTTGTAACGGCTGGTGTAAACTAACAAAAGTAAAAATACTTTACTGTACTCAAGTATTTTCTGGGTGTAGCTGTACTTTAGTCATTTTACTCCATTATATTTTCCAAAAAAAAACATGTCATCTTTAAGTCAGATACAGTTATACACAGTACCGTCATTGCTCAGCTGCAATATGTGCATCTGTGTGTTTTCCGGAAGTTTAAGCATCAATTAATTCAGTCAATTAAGTCGTTTAGCAAACAGGCTGCAGCCTAAGCAGGCATTTGTTTGGGCCAATTAAAGGAGCCTCCTAGCTTATTAGCTGGTTTAGTTAAACTCAATCATGGTTAATTTAGTGTAACGGGTTTGCAGAAGTCCTGTTTTTATGGGTTTCATGGAAAACAACCATAAGTGTTTGTGCTTATTAATATGTTAATTAAGAAATCATATACTACGTATGCTGTGCTTAATTCTTGCTAGTGGATAAGAGTGGCTGTGTGAGAAGGTGAGTGTGGGGTGAATTTTCCATTATGACGAAAATCAAGAATAACATGAGTAACAATAAATGCAAAGCCATTTTCATTCAAATCAATGTGGTTTCTTTCTAAAGGAAAGGACTGGGACATCCCTATTACAGTCAAAAGGGTTTGGGCTTGTTTCCATCTTCTGCTGCGGCTGCTGCTACTACTACTACTATGACTATGACTACTCCCTTCAGCTGCTCCCGTTAGGGGTCGCCACAGTGGACCATTCGTTTCCATCTCTTCCTGTCCTCTGCATCTTCCTCTGTCACACCAGCCACCTGCATGTCCTCCCTCACCACATCCATAAACCTCCTCTTTGGCCTTCCTCTTCTCCTCTTCCCTGGCAGCTCCATATTCAGCATTCTTCGCCCAATAGACCCAGCATCTCTCCTCCACACATGTCCAAACCATCTCAATCTTGCCTCTTGCTTTGTCTCTAAACTGTCCAACCTGAGCGGTCCCTCTAATATACTCGTTCCTAATCCTGTCCTCCTTCATCACTCCCAATGAAAATCTTAGCATCTTCATCTCTGCTACCTCCAGCTCCACCTCCTGTCTTTTCATCACTGCCACTGTCTCCAAACCATATAACATAGCTGGTCTCACTACCATCGTGTAAACCTTCCCTTTAACTGCAAACGAACATAAAGAGTATCTAACAACGATCTGTTTGAAACTGGGAAACATGGAAGGATTTGCAGCCTGCTCATTCGGCTGCATCTGAACTAATTAATTAAAAAGATAAGGTAGGACTGATATTTTCTCTGCTTTGTGTATGGAAGGAAATCATTTTGGATTGTTTTTGTTTTAAAATCGAGAGTTACACTTAAATCTTTCTTTTCTCTAAATAATAAAGGGGTTTGCTGTAACAGGGCAGTTTATGTAAGAGTTTCACACTTAATATCAAGAGTCCATGAGAGTTTGCCTTCATAATGTTGTATTTTGGTGGATCGTTAACTCTTTATTTTAAGCTTTTCTACCTGCATACAAGCCTGTTTGTACCTTTCTCTTGGTTTTAGATCTTAAGAGCTTCCGCTGGCTAGCATTGAACCACGAGTCATTTATTTAATTCTGAACAAATGCACATAATGCAGTAGGTAGTGAAAGCAAATCACAAGGCCTTGGTTTGGGAATCATATTGTGTGTCATTCAGATTGATTCAGGTCTGTCACCATTACACCAGCATGGAGCTGAGCAACGGACTTTGCTCATTGGCCATTTGGATTCAAACAGATTCAAACATGAACTGAGTTTCCTGTAGCTTGTCATTTTCACACAATCAACCAACCAAACGTTATGAAGCTGCTGTAGAAGCAGTCTAAGTCTGTACTTGAGAACGCAATGCAATTGTGATACAAAAAGGGTGATATTCAAAAGTATTTCTGTTTTATGTAAAAGGTTTTTGTCATTTTGAAAGGGTATCTTAATTTTTATTTAACTTAGTCAAAGTATCTTTATTGTCCCTTACAGAGAAATTAGTTTGCAGCCAGTCTATATAAAACTCTCGCTTATAGCAAGTTTGCATTAGCATTAGCGCTTTGAGTGGCCGTTGCAGCTAGAAAAGCGCTATATAAAATGCAACTTGTTGATTGATTGATTGATAAACAATCTGTAAAGCCCCTTGAGGCAAATTTGTCATTTGTGATTTTGGGCTATACAAATAAAATTGACTTGACTGGCTAGTATTGTGATTCTGAAGGTCATGTTATGGCATGCTGTTCTATGTTACGACAGTAGGTGGCAGCAGTAACTTTCCATGACGTCTCGGGAGTAAGTTACGTGATTACGCGCCAATCCTGTTTCTAGTCCAGCTTCACGGAGACTGAAGTCACGGTTGAACCGTCTCACGTCTACTTTATTCAGGTGTGTTGTCACACGGTACCAATCAATAGTTATAAAGGAGTGTTAGTTACAAGTATTTAAGTCTCTGCAAATACCTGTTGATGACTCGTGGAAGAAGAACTTTAGACTAGCGGTTGCCCCGTGTGCCCTGTAATGGAGCTGTGACCACATGCTATTTTCTTTATCTTTTTTTTTATTATCAGTTTTTGGCTCCAGGGCATTTAAAAAATTGTTGTCCAAAGAATGGTAATGTGCAGTATGAAAATGTTGTCCTATTGTGTTAATATTGTAATAAATTAATGCAACGTAACTCGGGTTAGCTTGAACTCAATTCTGTAGCCTCGTTATGCTAGTATATACTATGTTCGCCTCGTAGTGTCGCGATAAATCACCATACTTGGCAGGTTTCATTGGCGGCTGTCTGGAGCTACGAGGTTATTCATTTGCTGCAGTTGGTTGTTTAATGTTGCTGCTGAAATGTATTGATTCATCTCAGGTGCGAAATGGACTTTCTGTTATTATTAGAATCAGAATACTTTATTCATCCCCGAGGGGAAATTGGGTAATTTAATATAGTAATCTATTACTATAGAATAGTCTATATAAATATGGTAAACTATTTATAATAATACATTCACGTCAATCAAGTTGCATTTTTATAGCGCTTTCCTAGCTGCAACAGCCACTCGAAGCACTTTACAATTAATTTTCACACACACACACACACACACACACACACTCTAATGGCATGGAAGCGTCTGGAATGCTGGTTCTGTGTGATATCAAATAAGAAATTATGTCAAATAAGATTGTTTTAGGACTATGCTGTGTAGGCGGATTAGAAAGAGACAGAATGCGTATTGAACTGAAAATGTTTTATTTTTGTTACCATACAAAACTGGATTTATTTTGAGAAATGTGAAAGAGACTTTATTAGGCATATGCTACAGTATGCTTTTGTTTTCTTTTGGAGAAGTATATCTGGTTGTGTCCAGCCAGCATTTATGCAGATGTAACGAAGAAAGATAATGATGCATGTGAGAAATAAATCTTAATCCAACTGCATGGAGAAAAAGCAGTCACGGTTGTACTGTCTCTCGTCTCTTCTACTTTATTCAGGATTACTTGAATCTCAACAGCACCAAGCCTAGGCCTCCGTCACACAATGCCCTTTACATTAAATGAAAGTGCACAGATTTAAACAAGGTCATTATAGAAGAAGAAAAAAGAGCAAAGACAAAATAAAAGTGATTAAATTCAAACAGCCGGAACCCATAATTGATCATCAGCAGATGAAGAGCCCATAAATAAAAGTAGAAAGGGGTTACCTGAGATGAAAGCATTAAAAAGAATCTTAATCTATTCTTTCACTAACTGACACACAGACAAGACTTGTGTGTTTCTGTGAAAAGACTTTACCTTAAAATGCATTTAATAATGTCTTGTTTTAACCACCACCCCCAAAAAAAAACGTAAAAAGGAGAATAGTAATAGTCCTTTTGTCTCTGTTCAAACAGCCACCTTTACTCCGGCGTTGATAAAGAGCCAGGGGTGAGCAGCGTTCATTGACTCGGACAGCTCGATAGCAGCCACTGCTTCAGAAATCCCTGCTCTCATATTGCCTGTAATTTCATTTTTGCTTGTAAATATGTGTTTCTTGTCAGGCGCGTGGAGGCGAAAGGGGGAGAAACAGACCAGCGGACAGCTCTGACAGGCAATTACGCCATGGCTTGTTTGGAAGGCATGTTGTGATGCACGCTGGCCCGCGGGAGTGAACATGGTGGAACCAGAGAGGTGAGTATCTCCTAGGAGATCGATGGATAGTTTATTGTCTTCTAGGAGGGAAATCTGCTCCATTGACAGTGAATGTTAAGCAGAATAACAGCAGACATAAAACTTAAATCACAGCATTGTTAACACACTACACAATGCAGAGAATAAAAGACCCGGGCCATGGAGTATACACCGCAAAAAAAAAAAAAAAAGGATTTTATCTTGTTTTAAGTCTTTTACTACACCTACTACTACTTCTTTCGGCTGTTCCTGTTAGAGGGCGCCACAGCGGATCATCCGTTTCCATCTCTTCCTGTCCTCTGCACCTTCCTCTGTCACACCAGCCACCTGCATATCCTCTCACCACATCCATAAATCTCCTCTTTGGCCTTCCTCTTCTCGTCTTCCCTGGCAGCTCCATATTCAGCATCCTTCTCACAATATACCCAGCATCTCTCCTCCACACATGTCCAAACCATCTCAGTCTTGCCTCCCTTGCTTTGTCTCTAAACCATCCAACCTGAGCGGTCCCTCTAATATACTCGTTCCTAATCCTGTCCTTCTTCGTCACTCCCAATGAAAATCTTAACATCTTCAACTCTGCCACCTCCAGCTCCACCTCCTGTCTTTTCGTCAGCCATCTTGTTTTAAGTCTCATTATGCTTATTTCAAGATATGGCAACGGCCACCATTGGTGCTGTGCCTTCACAGGGTACCGATGGAAACTATAAAATCTGCTGTGGCGACGCCTGTAAAACCGGCAAAAACTCAAAAGAAGAAGAAAATTCTTAGTTCAAGATATTGTTGGTAAAATTTTCTGACCCCACTGGCATATAATATTTCTTGTTTGTGTCATGGTAGGATTTGTTTCAAAACATTTACTCAAAGAAAGAACGGATCAAGTTTCTTGTTTTAAGATTTCTTGTTGAGTGAAAATGCCTTGAAACAAGTCTTGTAATCATGAAGGACGCAAAGATGTCTGAACATGTTCTGCCACAGTGAATGAGACACTGTTACGATGTCTCCGAGTCAGTCATTTTACTGTGTCTCCCAGTTTAGTTCAGTCACTTATTTTCGGCTGTCTTTGTCTTCCACAGTTTCAGTCAGTCAGCCCTTTACCTCTATCATTGTCTGTCTTTCCTGTTTTATTTTGAAGTTCACCTGTTTTGTCGTGTCAGTTCTTGCCCCCGGCTTTGTCCTCATTCAACTCCGTGTATCCCACACCTGTTCCACATTCCCTCATTAGCTCCCCAGCTCTCATACCCCCCTGGTGACCCTGTTCCTCTGCCAGATTGTCTTGTGTCTTCAGCTAAGATACCCAGTGTTTCATGAACTCTCGTTCTACCTGTGTTTGAAGTCTTCTGCTTGGTTCCTGGACCTTGTTTCTCTTGCCTGCCCCTCGTTGGGTCTGTTCACCTGTTTGGACCGAAAACCCCGGTTTTGCGTGTCTATCTGCCCCTTGCCTATCTGGTTTCCTGTCAGACTGATTTCCTGTGTACTTACCCCTGCCTGCCCTTTACCATTAACACTGAGTGTTACTGTAACCCCTCTCTCTGCGAGTCGTGTGTTTGGGTTCGCGCCTGTCCGATTCCCTGGGGAACGTAGCAGAAATGCTTTCTCCATTTAATTTGAAGTAAAATGTGAGATTAAAGATGCTTGGAAAGAGTGTAGTGTTTAGCAGTAAATCAGGATAGGTCATAATTAAGCAGTGTTTTATGCATATCTGCATCACAGTTACAGTACCATATGTAAGTGATAAACTACACTGGGTGGAAACTAAAACACAAGGTGGGATTGCAATGAAAGGAAAAATAACAGTATTGGCTGAGATGACCACCAAAATTATAGTTGACGGGCTAATTTTCAAGATCATGCGTCCTTACTTAGTATTAATTCATCTGTGCTACCTGATGTGTGGCTGTCAAGAGATGCCACAGTTCTTGGATCAGTAACTTAACATTTAGACACCCTCCTTGTTCAGTGCTACTGAGGTTGTGTTAGCATGTGGAGTTTTAGTATCGTGCCACAAAACTTTGGCTTGATGTTTGGTTGCTGATGGATGTCCATGGTCTCCAGTGGCGTGTCCAGACTTTTTTTTTATTATTGACACCCCCCCCCCCCTTTTCCTCCCCAATTGTACCCGGGCAATTATCCCACTCTTCTGAGCCGTCCCGATCCGGGGAGGGCTGCAGACTACCACATGCCTCCTCCCATACATGTGGAGTCACCAGCCACTTCTTTTCACCTGACGGTGAGGAGTTTCACCAGGGAACATAGCACATGGGAGGATCACGCTATTCCCCCCAGTTCCCCCTCCCCTCCGAACAGGCGCCCCGATCGACCAGAGGAGGCGCTAGTGCAGCGACCAGGACACACACCCACATCCAGCTTCCCACCTGCAGACACGGCCAATTGCGTCTGTAGGGACGCTTGATCAAGCCGGAGATAACATGGGGATTCGAACCGGCGATCTCTGTGCTGGTAGGCAACGGAATAGACCGCTATGCTACCCAGATGCCCCACGTGTCCAGACTTTTTTTGACCGGAGTTGCACAAGTGGGGTACTGACTGTGGCATGAAGTACGAACACACACACAAACAAAGTTTGGAATAGCATTAATTTACCATTTTTGTTACATTCCCGTGTTTAGAGTTTAATTTAAAAGATATAAATACATGTCTGGCAATTAACCACAATGTCATTGATATTATCAAGGCAGTCAAATAAGTGCTTACTGAAGAGAAATCTGGAACTGTCAGGATTTTACAGACCCTTGTGTCCAGCTGAAGCTGGAGGCTCCTGCTGGACATCCCTATTAGTGTCGAGCCGTCGCTCATCCTCTGACTGACCAGCACTGCTGGCCGCTGTGTCCTGCTCTGCTGTTTTGGATGTCTTTGTTTTGAAGAAATCTTGAATGTCCTGACATCTTTTCATACTGTAATAGTCACATGACACATCTCATTTTATATTTTGCACAATATATTTAATTATGTATGCATGAATGAGTGTGACATGTAAAACTTACTCAGGCCTACAAAGTTACACAAGACAGATTTACATAACTAGCGTCAGCATCGTGGACGAAAACCAAACCAATGACAAGTGTGCTAGCAAGCTGAGATTACAGACCTGCCCCACATTATCATGAAAATCAAAAATGACGGGGGAACCTTTTGATCTTACGACAGCTAAAACTTTTTTGATACACGGTATGTGTGTCAAAAAGTCTGCTCACCTCTTTCAGGAGCGACAAGTAGCGAGACAAGAACAGCTTAGCACATGTAGCCCAGAATCCCCAGAGACTGCTTGATGTGGTTGCGGTTGACCACTACACTCCATATCCTAGTTTTTGGCAGGTTAGGCACTAGAGCACATTACTAACTCTCAGGTTTAAGACTGAATTTAATCTATAAACGAAAGTTCGGTTGACACAACAAACAGTTAAAACTAAGTCCCACCTCTGACAGGGCAGATAGCTTAGAATAATGGGGTGGCCAATCAGATTCCAGGGGTGGCTTGGACCACCCCTGGACACGCCCTTGATCCTTTCATTTGTAGTGTTGGGCAGTAATAATAATGATAAATCAATCTTATATGGCGCTTTTCTAACACTCAAAGTGGCTTTACAATAAACGGGGTGAAACAAGACGACAGATAAACATAACACAGACATACAGGGATGGATGGGAAGGGGGCTACGAGAGGGAGAAGTGGCAGCCACACACGACATCAGCAGTGCTCTCCCACTTAAACACATACAAAAGGGCAAGAAAAACAAAACACAACAGCACTGTGGACGTTGATGTTGTGAAGGGGTTTACTCCCGTAGCCTATTCCTCTCCCAAGGTTTCCACCAGGTAGTGGCACTATTTAACCCATAGCTGGGGGTGGTTTGTGGGCATCAGGGAATATCCACACACTGGTGGGCCTGCGTATGGCACGTCTAGGGGCCAGACCTCCTCCGAGTCCCTTGTAGTTCAGCCAGGGTCCAAGGTGTACCCAGTTACCGTGTGTAGTCACGAGGAGGCACTACATAGGGCTTGCTGTTGGAGAGGCTATGGACTGGCAGGGAGAGACTTAGTGCTCGGCTCTCCTGTTCGCATTTCTGTTAGCCAGCTAAAATGTAAAAAAATTGAAAGCTATGGTGATGGAGAGCATGTGGAAAAAATTTGGTGCGTTTGTTCGCCGTGTCCCCATCATTTTGCTAAGCCGCCTGACTAAGCGGTGAAGGTTGAGAGTGAGATGTGACAGACACACAACACTACACCAACACACTAGACGCTTCACAACAACCCGACTCCTTACACAAGAATGTCAGACACACAGTAGCATCGCTGCAGGGGAATACAGACACACACACACATAGGTGAACATACACACACTCTTGACACCTGCTTTTTGTTATGTGGAGCACGTGTTTTTCTTTTTTCTTTTTTTGTTTGTTTTGTTTTTGTTGCTAAATAGTTTTTGGAGCAGTGAGAGCAGAGATCACAGTTTATTGATTAATAAACAATTGAACTGAACATTCTTTGCCTGCCTGTCAGTTTGACAGTTTTGTTAATCACTGCGATAGCATTGACTTGGATTTATTTGTTTGTTTGTTTATTTATTTATTTGTCTCTTTATTTATTTTGGATACTTTTTATTAATCTCTGTGGGGCAATTCTTCCTCTGCATTTAACCCACCTTAGCTGTGTAGCTAGGAGCAGTGGGCAGCCGCCGTGCAGTACCCTGGGACCAACTCCAGTTGGTCTCGCCATGCCTCGGTCAGGGGCACAGACAGAAGTATTAACCCTAAGATTCGTGTCTTTTTGATGGTGGGGGAAACCGGAGCACCTGGAGAAAACCCAGACACGGGGAGAACATGCAAACTCCACACAGAGGACGACCTGGGACGACCCCCAAGGTTGGACTACCCCAGGGTTCGAACCCAGGACCTTCTTGCTGTGACCTTCTTGTTAACCACTGCACCACCATTGGTTCAATGTAAAAAAAAAAAGAAGCTTTAAATGTACTAAACTACTTTTGCCATGTTGCTGTAGCTTTGCTTGCTACAGCAACTTAGCTTGCTACATTTCTTCAGTGTTGTGAAGCTTCATTTAATGTAGAGTAAGTGGTAGCTTGGCTCACTACACTTTCCAAGCAGCTTGCCCAACACTGCTCATTCGCATCACATTATGAGACCCCCAGCTTGTATGACAGCTCCTCTAATTGTCTTCCTGCCACCCCAATCCATAGTCATAATGGAAAAGTTAATATTTCAACATGAAGTATTCTCTGTGAAATTATCCCAGTGAAATATAGCATCTGTTTGTTTTATGCTTACCAACACTATATTTATTCTTTTTATATTACTACTGCTTCCGGTGTGGGAAGGTGGTGATGGAAATTCACGTTCGCAGCGGCCTCACCCGGTACCGGTGTGAGAAGATGGCGGCGTAAATTCACATTTGTGGCGGCCTCACCCAGTACCGTCCATGCAGTGTCTTTGTCCACATCTGCATCTAAATTTGTGTCTTTGTTTGTTGGCTGGGAGAGCTGGCACTGGATCAGCTGGGAGAGGTTGTTCTACTGCGCTGTGGGCCCAGGGACTGTGGCCTTGCCCGGAGCTGCACCCGAGGAGGTAACACCGAGGACGGTCTGACGACGCAGAAGCGAGGCAGGCTAAGCTAACTGCTAGCCCATGCAGACCGACAGTTCCGATAAACACCGAGGGCAGTCTGGCAACGGCCTCACCTGGCGTTGACTGGTGTTTTTGATGTCGTCGTGTGGAGTGTGGGGAGGTTTGTCAAGGGTGTTTCTAGTGGCCTCACCCAGTAACGGTGTGGGATGATGGCGGCGTGAATTACATTGCAGAGGCCTCGGCCTCACCCAGTACCGTCCATGCAGTGTCTTTGTCTACGTCTGTGTCTAAGTTTGTCTTCGTTTGATGGCTGGGAGAGTTTGGTCGGCTGCATTCTGTGGGCCCAGGGACCACGGCCCTGCCTGGAGCTGCGCCCGAACTGGAAACACCAAGGGCGGTCTGACAGGACACGGAAGCGGAGCGGGCTAAGCTAACTGCTAGCCCATGCAGACCGGCAGTTTCGATAACACCGAGGGCGGTCTGGTGGCGGCCTCGCCCAGTGTTGACTGTTTTTAGTGTTGTCGTGTGGAGTGTGGGGAGGCGTGTCGAAGGTGTCTGGCTGAATGAGCTGGCGCTGGATTGGCTGAGGGAGCCTGGTCTGCTGTGTCCTGTCAAGTCGATTTTATCTGTATAGCTCAATATCACAAATTACAAATTTGCCTAAGGGGGCTTTACAGCAACACAACATCCTGTCCTTAGACCCTCACATCGGATGGGGAACAACTCCCTAAAAAAAACCTTTACCAGGGAGAAAAAACAGGAAGAAACCTCAGAGAGAGCAACAGAGGAGGCTCTCTCTCCCAAGACACACAATGTGCAATGATGTGTTTACACAATTTACAGAATACAACTTTGAAAGAGGATAACAGAATTATAATGGAATTATAAAATTTATGAAGAATATGATGAAGAGGACGCCAAGCAGTGTCCAGACACCACTGGAACAGCCCAGGATCCAAGCCACGTGACCAGCATCACCATGTAAAAAAAAAAGCCAGGATAACAAAATTGTATAATTATATGGATTTATAAGATATATTAAAAAAAAAGTTTGATGTGGGGAATGCCAAACAGCATCCAGTTTGCGACCACCGTCACCATGGAGACCTGGGAGGAGGACCGACTGCACGTGCACACAAGGGAGACTCACATGACATTCACACACAGAAGAAGAGAAAGGAGAAGACATCATTCAGAGAGAGAGAAAACACATGTGAGAGAAGAGAATAGTTTGCAATAGTCATTAGTCATAATCAATTGAGTCATCAATTAGTCATAATCTATACGCCATAATCTGGTCGGCAGAACAGTGGTTGGTAAATTCATTGAGAGAGAAACTGACTCACCATGCACTACACGTTGTGAAGTACTCAATTTAAAGACAGCTAATTGTAAGCTGAGACAAAAAGATGAGTTTTAAGTTTGGACTCAAAGGACTCAACAGACTCTGATTGTCTGACGGCAGCAGGCAGGTTATTCCACAAGAACAGGGCCCGATAGGAAAAAGCCCTGCCACCAGCTGACTTCTTTTTAACTTTGGGTTCACACAGGAGCCCTGCATTTTGAGAGCAGAGAGCTCGAGATGGACTGTACTGTGGGCCCAGGGACCACGACCCTGCCTTGAGCTATACCCGAAGAAGCACCGAGGGCGGTCTGACAGGATACGGCTTAGCCTGCCCCGCTTCTGTCTGCTAGCCCATGCAGACCGGCAGTTCCAACGGTCATCCTGGCTGGCGTTCGTTCTCCTGGACAGTGATTTGTGTGTGTGTGTGTGTGTGTGGACATATGTGTTAGTTTGGATATATTTGTTCTTGTAGTTTTTGGATGTGTGTTTTTGTCTTTTGTGTTGCACTGCTGTGGGCTGGGGGAAACGATGTTTTGTTTCATTTCATGTGCGCAAGTGCATGAAATCACAAGGTGTTTCTGATTCTGATAATGCAGTATTTAAACTTTATGTGCAATATTTTGCAACCTGTACATGATAATTATGGAGGGTATTCCCAAATCTCTTCCACCTTCTGTTATTACAAAAAGATCTCTTAGTGGAAGTTCTTTGGTGAAGGATTACATTGCAGTTTCATGTGCAGCAGCTGGCTGATGCTAGCTCGCTCAATACTGAGTCATTTCGAAAATATTCTGCTCCCCATCACTTTGGCTCCTAACGATAGGAAAACAAGGGTTAAGTTAAAAATTGGGGCAGCATGGTGGCGCAGTGGTTAGCGCTGTCGCCTCACAGCAGGAAGGTCCTGGGTTCGAACCCCAGGGTTGTCCAACCTTGGGGGTCGTCCCAGGTCGTCCTTTGTGTGGAGTTTGCATGTTCTCCCTGTGTCTGTGTAGGGGTTTCTCCGGGTGCTCCGGTTTCCCCCACCATCAAAAAGACACGCATGTTAGGGTTAATACTCCTGTCTGTGCCCTGACCGAGGCATGGCAAGACCAACTGGAGTTGGTCCCCGGGTGCTGCATGGCGGCTGCCCGTTGCTCCTAGCAACACAGCTAGGATGGGTTAAATGCAGAGTGTAATGTCCCTACAGGGGTCAATAAAGTATCAAAAAATCAACAAAAAAAAAAAAAAACCCCAAGTTTCCCCTCTAAGGGGCAAGACGCCGGGGTCTAACACAATCCCCTGTGGTCATGAATGTGGGCCTTGATGGAGAAAGAACCACAGGCTGTATTATAACGGAGCTTATATAACGTTTAACGGGTCAGATATATGTTCACATTAGACACGGGAAACGCAGTTAAGGTGCAGTAGTAGTGAAGTACTGTACCCATCTTATTTGGAGAAGATAGGTGAGACCCCTGCTCATCACATAAATAGAAACCCATGTAACTCCTCCACCTATGTTTTTTTTAAGGTAATTTTTACTTGTCTGGTTTAAATTCGTAATGTCCCCTCTGGCAGGTGTACTACGGCGGCACAGCATTGTGCCAAGGCTGTGACTTAGGGTCTCACACACGCCACCATTCATCTTGATAGCCCAATACTGGTGCAACAGAGCATTTCGACAGTTACATCCAATATGTCACCTACCAACAGTGTGCCCATATGTGGATGTCACAGGGGAGCGGGAGGAAGTGAGGTTGACAGATGGGCAGGGCAGCCCACCTCGACTTGGCCACGAGCCAAGAAGTTCCGCCCTCCGAGTGAGTCCTTGTGGTGGTGGTGGTGGGGGGGGGCGTTTGCCGGCTCTGTGGGAGAGTACTCTGTTATTTTGTTCAGGGTTGTTCCATTAACTTGATTAATGGCCTAATTACCGCCAGTAAACACTCCTCGGAGATAAGAGGAAGGCAGGACAAGCGAGGATGGGGGCGAGAGAGAGGAAGAGAAAACAGAGAGACCACGAGAGACAATGCAAAAAGTCACTTTACGCAGCTCTTGCTGTTTTCCGTTTTGTGGTGTTTAAGGTACTCTCACACTGTTGGTGTGTGTGTGTGTGTGAGTGAGTGTGAACATACTGTGTGTTATGCAGAGTGTGTTCTCGCCTGCAGGCAGAAGAATCAATTTTTTTTCATTTTGGTTTGTTTTGTTTTTTCCACGTGTCATTGGCAGGTCTTCTCCCCACACACCGCTGTATTCCACCTTCATAACAGAGGCACCGCATTGTGTTGCAGGTACAACTCCCCCCTCCAGCGTTCACACCCTCTTGCATTTAAAAAAAACAAACTCGAAGTTTTTACATTCTGTTAAGCCGCGGCTCCTCGGCTCCCACAAGGTGCACATCAGAGCAGTTGCAGCCTGTTGCTGTAAACTGAAGTGATCATTTTGTGTGAAAGCAGATCGGGGCGTTAGTGTTGGTCCATTCAGACCAAAAAGGTTGTGTCTCTTATCACGCAACGCCACAGATGAAACAGAAGGCGTCACCGAATACATACTTTTAGTACCGCTGACCCGCCCTCAGGTGCAGTCACTGACAGGAAACAGGAATTAGATGTAAACTCTGCAGATCTATGCTGTGCAGCATGTTGTTGTGAAACAAACGACCCCCTCCCCACGCACACACACACACCTTCTTCCTCCTTCATGCCAACAAACACTTTGGCGTAGCGTGTCTGGTGACCTTCTCTTCCATCTCCAATCACGGCGTAGGCGGACTGCCTCCGCCCACCCCTCCCCCCCACCACCCCCTCCATACGCATGTGGTGGGGAGAGGAGCATGTGAGGAGCCCTTTGCTCTCTCTCAGGGAGGAGAGTCTTCATCCTCCTCCACACTCGTCTGAAAAGCAGCCAAGTTCACCCGAGCTGCCACGACCCCCCTCCCCACACACACACACACACACACACACACACACACCCATCCAGCATCACCACCACCTCCTCTCCCACCCCCTCCAGGCCCGTCTTTGCTAATCGACTTGGAACAAAAATGGAAAACCGTTATAAATATAAGTGGATTACTGTGCGATCCACGCAAAGTGTTCTAATACTGGGAGTGTGTACATGATGATGATCAAATGGTGTTGGAAATTTATAGGAAAAGTAAGCACATTTCCAAAATACAGTTAGGAAGATAGATGATGATATAAACAAATGATTCACAATAATGATCTAAAATAAAGAGCTCATCCAACCATGAAAGCCGTCTCTGGAAGTCAGTTTTAACCAGGATGACCTCATCATGGAGGATTCCATGTAAACTATGTGAGGGTATCAGAGAAATCCCCCGGATGTCTTGTTTAAACGCTCTGACGTCACGTGGGCTCAGCACACGGCCAGTAAGACTGGGAGCACTGGGATGGCAGCTCATCACATCAGGTGTTTGCTAAAGGACCCTGTTGGTCTGATTCATGCTGGCTGCCTTCCCTTCACTTTCCTCCATCTGGTCTGTGATGATGGTTTGAGCTTGACATGGTCTTTTCTTTTTCTTTTTTTTGATTCCCCCCACCCCCCGCTTTTTCTCCCCAATTGACCCTTCGCTAAGGCCCGCCCCCCTTAGTTACTGTTGCTAAGTCCGTCAAGCTTTTAACAGTATTTTACGGTTAATAAAAGTAATTACTTGAGTGGAGCAGACAAAGCTGTGCTGGTTGATCTTTGAGGGGTTCAACTGGAGCTTTATCCACAGCCTACACTTTTCAGGGTTTGATTTTGGTTTTGGAAAGGGAAAAAAACTTACATCTCCTTCCAGCTTCTCCAGGTAACGAGTGTCACTGTTACAAGTGCCCCAGGCACAATGTTTAACCATAGCTAGCTAAAAGTCCACAAAAGCAGCGCGAAAATGAAGAAAATCTGAAACTTTTGCATCCGAGTCAACGGAGCGCTGCCATGAAAGCTTCAGACTTCTGTCCTATGCTGCGCTGTGACTGGCCAGTCTGCATTTCAGGGCGTGGCTTAGCGAAGGGTGAGTTGCCCTTATCCAATTACCCTATTTTCTGAGTCGTCCTGGTCGCTGCTCCACCCCCTCTGCCCATCCAGGTAGGGCTGCAGACTACCACATGTCTCCTCCCATGCATATGGAGTCACCAGCCGCGTCTTTTCACCTGACAGTGCAGTTTCGCCAGGGGATCACGCTATTTCCCCCCCAGTTCCCCCTTCCCCAACCAACCAGGGGAGGTGCTAGTGCAGCGACCAGGAAACATACCCACATCTGCCTTTCCACCCGCAGACACGGCCAATTGTGTCTGTAGGGACGCCTGACCAAGCCGGAGGTACACGGGGATTCGAACCAGCGATCCCCGTGTTGGTAGACAACGGAATAGACCGCCATGCCACCTGGACGCCCCTGAGCTTTATGTGTTTTTGTCTCTTGTGTACTGAAGAGTGACACCGGTGGAGTTTCTCAGGATTGAGTCTATGTGACACATCGCTCTTCCAGCAGACTGCATGGCGCCCCCTAGTGTGTTACAACAGACCTACAGAAACACTGCTTTATTTCTAATGGACACATGACAGAAATTTTTCTTAGGAGTTTCAATATTACAAACTACCAACCTGTGCAGGCATTTATTTCACATTTACAATCCTTTCAACTAGAGCCAGATAAACCTGGCTAATGTTGTCTGAAACTCCCTAGGCTGTGTTTGTGCTTATGCCTTGATGGTTTATATCAAAACGTTTTTACGTATAAATGGTTTGTTCTGGCCAAAGCCTTTGCAAGATGTCTCATGCCTGAAAAAATATAATGATTATGAGGCTTGTGAAAAGTTTGGCCCAGTATTTAGTGAAAAGAGAATCTAACCTGTTTGTTGTGTCACCAGGCTCATTTGTCATTTTGTGAGATCTTTGGAAACTTCTCTTGCAGTTTGCTCCTCTTCATTCCACTTAGCTCCTGGGTCTCAGGCCCCAGCCCTTAATTGCTTGTTCGATTCTGGTTCATGTTGAAACCCCCGCACATCGTTGCCAACGACTCGCCATGAAATGCTGACATTTCCCTTTAAAGTAAGGTTGGCCCCCCCGGCCCGGTGACATGTGTATGAAATGGGACTAACCTATATTGTTTTCATTGATTCTGTCATGGCCGCCTCGTAACAGAGCTCTGTTTCATAATTGGATTCCTGCTTTGGGCACAATGAGCTGTAATTCCCCAGCAAAGCACAGAGACTAAGGAAGACACGTAAATGCTTCTCTCTCTCTCTCTCTCTCTCTCTCTCTCCTCTCTCTCTCTCTCTCTCTCTCCTCTCTCTCTCTCTCTCTCTCTCTCTCTCTCTCTCTCTCTCTCTTTGTGTCGCTTTCTGCTGATGTAGACACATCACGGCATCCTCTGGTGCAGAAAACGCCTGATCTAATAGAGATCAGATTTCATGCACAAGAGCACAGTTTTTGAATATGTGCAATTTCCACATGGACAGCAACAATGGCTCTGTTGGTGAGAAAAGATGGATAAACGACAAGTTTGTTTTGTGTAAACTTCATAATTTCTCATATCAGAAGGCTTTTGACCTTCTAGGCTTTAAAGTTAAAATCAGTAGGTTTTATTTGTTGGTTAACTTGCTGACACACTTGGCGATAGTAGGTAATAGCCGTGGTATTTCAGCCCACATGTAAGAGATCAGTGCTGAAAGAAACAGAATCAGTTGTGTTTTTACAACATGCTGTTGTAAAAACACAACTGATCCGCAGCGAATACATCAGCAACCGGCGACTGGCTGAGTCCAATCAGAGGTTGTTTTTTTGTCCCCCCCCCCCCCCCCCCCCCCATTTATTTCACCAAGGGATCTAACGCATGGGAGGATCACGCTATTCCCCCCAGCCCCCCCCAAACAGGCGCTCCAGACTGACCGGAGGAGGCGCTAGTGCAGTGAGCAGGACACATACCCATATCCGGCTTCCCACCCGCACACACGACCAACTGTGTAGGGACGCCCGACCAAGCCGGAGGTAACGTGGGGATTCGAACCGCCGATCCCCATGTTACTAGGCAACGAATAGACCGCCACACACCCGGATGCCCCAGAGAACACGTTTCAGGTCTGATGTGATGATCCATGCCGCCATGCTTGCGCTTGTGGATCATAACAATGTGAACAGTGAGCAGGTGGTGAACAATCATAAATCCTATGCTTTGTAAGCACCATGGCTCACTGGATGTTGTTCATCAAAATGTTCTGGACACCTTTTATCCACGTTTAATCTATTTTCATATTTCTGTTTTTGAACAGGCTGTTTTCAAAGGCGTTGGGAAGAGTGTTGGTGAACCCAAGTTCAAAATCTCGTGGAGCGAAGTCCACAAGACATTCAGAGCAAGACCAGTGGCTGTTGAGCAGGACTGTGGCGACATGAGGGCTATGGCGGCAGATGCTCTCTCCTCTGTGTCAGATTCAAACCGGGGCGTGAGCGTAAGAGTGAACCAAACACATATCACGGCTCCACAACAGAGACTAGCCACATCACTTTTCAAACACAGCAGTTTTCACGTTTCAAGTAGTTGCATCATAACAAACACATGATGTATACACACCAACATTGTTCACATTAACTTTCATTTAAGTTCTAGTGAAGAGCTCAGTGTTTTCAAGGATACGAATGGGACCAAGACCGGTGCAACCATCTGGCCTCACTACCCAGACTGCCTTATGACGTAAATGACAATAAATGGCATAAAACACATCTATATATATTTTTGGTGTCTGGGTACATTTTGTAAGAACACTTTTATTTAAGCCATTAACATTTTTGTATGATGCCCTATTTTGGTGAGCAGTGCATAACTCGTGCTCCTGATGAAATGCTTTGAAATGTGAACTATACAGTTTAAATATCATTAAAATCTCTCCATGCTTCTACTGTTGCACGATCGATATGTACATCTTCAAACCTGCATAGAGTCCACTTGTTTCGACGGAGGCAAACTGCCTCAGAGTTCCTGTGTGCTGCGATACGTGGGTAAATATAATCAAACCCGTAAGCATCTTGTTAGTGCGTTATAGTGTATATTCTTGTAATGTATAAAGCATGCGATGGCGGTAGATGCTAATCTCTTAAATTATTGATACTGGAATGCATTTCATCATACAACCATAGTTTGATCCATATGCTTACCTTGAACAGCTGCTGACAGAAAGCAGAGCTCTTTACACCAAACACTCCGTCTCGGCTGGCATGGACAAGCAGTTGCTGCACACACGCCATCGATTTGGCCCCACGCTCATCTCCTCACCTCTGATCGTCTTTGTTTTGATGTGCATTTTGAGTAATGTCTTTTACGTTGTCCTCCTTGCTAACATTGCGCTCGGGTTCAAATTGAAAAGGCTGAACAGATGACATGTTTATCTCGCTGTGGTGTCAAGGGAATGGACCAAGACCGGTGCAACCATCTGGCCTCACTACCCAGACTGCCTTATGACGTAAATGACAATGGCGGCCAATGAGTGAAAGGATTTTTTTCACATTTTATAAAACCAAGACGTCTAGTGTTTTTTTTTCCTGATTTTCCCCTTTTTTTCTCACAATTTAGTGGCCAATCGATCCCTATTTTAGTTCAAACACCCACCCTCGTATTACATGTGTTCGCCAACTGCATCTCTCCGGCCGGCAGTCTCGAAGGAGACGCCTCGCCACTTTCGTGACAAGGCGAATCCAGCCGAACCACTGCTTTTTCCCACACACACAGAGACGCATTCATGTGACGAACACAAGCCGAATCCGCCCCCCTCCCAAAGACAGCGTTGCCAATGATTGCTGCTTCATGAGTCCGGCCATAGTTGGATCTGACGAGACCGGGGCGCGAACCCCGGTCCCCAGTGGGCAACTGCATCGACACAAAGCCAATGCTTAGACCGCTACACCACCGCGGACTATATCAAGGGTTTTTTATATAGCATTTATATAGCTGGTGTCAGCATTAATCTTATAAGGTCTGGATAGAGGTCTTCATAGTCGGGGTTCCGTTTATGATCCATGTCCCGTATAAAACGTGGAAGACAACTTCAAGAACAACAAAAAAAAGCTTAGTTAAACTTAGTTAAACATCTGTGTGAGGGCGTCCAGGTGGCATGGCGGTTTATGGGTATGTGTCCTGGTCACTGCACTAGCACCTCCTCTGGTCGATCAGGGCGCCTGTTCAGGGGAGGGGACTGTGGAGAACAGCGTGATCCTCCGACGCGTTACGTCCCCCTGTGAAACTCCTCACTGTCAGATGAAAAGAAGCGGCTAGTGGCAAGTAACATGACGTATGTCACCATTGGGTCGATATTGTGTATTTGTTTGAGAAATAGGGGCAACAGGAAGCCTCAAAAGGAAGTGAAAGCCGTGTGGCTTTGCAGTTTTGTCATTCACGGGTATAAAGCTAACAACATTCACGACGGCAGAAGTGGGGCAGACAGCCGTGGTGTCTGTCAATTGTGGATTGTACCCTTAAGCACCCTCATAAAGGGTTGATTGTGTGAGTGCAGGAATGTTATTTGAGTTTTCAAGTGGTCACCTTAATGAGGTGATGTTTAGTTAAATTAATCCTATTACAACTCAGCAAAGCTCAGCCTCCTGCAAAACCTCTCCTCTAAATCCACACTGGGCAGATTCAGCATCATTCTGACCGAGCCAGCTGAAACCTGCATGTCATAAATCGTCAGTTGAAGGCCCAATCTGTGATTTATTTTACCACATGAAATAGAGGTATATTTACATTCATAATTGATCATTTTCTAAGATTTTCAATTGGCAGTGATGAAGAAGGACAGGATTAGGAACGAGTATATTAGAGGGACCGCTCAGGATGGGCGGTTTGCAGACAAAGCAAGAGAGACAAGATTGAGAGGGTTTGGACATGTGTGGAGGAGAGATGCTGGGTATATTGGGAGAAGGATGCTGAATATGGAGCTGCCAGAGAAGAGGAAGGCCAAAGAGGAGGTTTATGGATGTGGTGAGGGAGGACATGCAGGTGGCTGGTGTGACAGAGGAAGATGCAGAGGACAGGAAGAGATGGAAACGGATGATGTGGCGACCCCTAACGGGAGCAGCCATAAGTAGCAGTAGTAGTCATAGTCGTAGTAGTAGTAGTAATAGTAGTAGTGGTGGTAGTGGTAGTAGTGGTAGTAATTGATTATTTGAAGAGTTTGAGTTTGGATTGATAATAATGAAAACTATAGGTGTGTTTACTCCAGTCTGTACAACTGTTAGTGATGTGAACAAACCTTTTACAGCATCAGAAAACATTATAAACTCAGATTGAGTTGTTGTTTACTGTTATTCCATGAGACCTGTCAATCAATCTGGGAGTGACAGCAGTTTCCTGTCCTGTGGTTTGTCACTTGGTAGTGAGGCAAGCCTTTGGTTTATATTTGAATTGAGGATTGTAGCTTTAAAATGTTTTCAGTCAAATCTCTTCTACTGTTCTGCTCTTACCGAACTAAAAAGGAGGTCTCATCTTTGTCAGCAACTACATTTACGTGCACATTACTCATTTATGCTCCTTATTTGAGATAAAACAATAGTCTAAGCTGTTTAAATGAGATGTAAACTAAAATAAACTCCAGTTTACATGAAGTGGAGCACAGCAGGTTGAGTAATAGTGATGAATGTTTGATGAATCTCATAAAGAACCTTAATGTGTCCCTTCGTAAGGTTTCCATTCCCAAATTCACTCAAAATATTCAGGGTGAGGACATTTTCAGGTTTGGCCCAAAAGTAGTGAGGCCTTACTTTACTAATTTTTCAACAGAAACAGTAATAAATAATGGCATCACCTGATAGGAGCCATGTTGGCCCTCGTTGTTGCCAAAACTCTTCACTTCAATTATACAGGACCTGTAGCATCACGACCCCACATGTTTAAATCAAAACATATTTACTCTGGCAAAGCCCATGTTTGGACTATGGTAATTTAAAAAAAAACTGCTTTTCTTGATACGTTTATTGATATAGATATTTAATATGTTAGGATTGGTGTGTAGTGGCCGTGGTGCAGCGGCTGAACAGGATTTGAACAGGATTATTTGTGGGTTTTATTTTTCTCTCTGTGTGAATTGGACTATTGGGGAAATGGGGAACACAATGGCACGACAGATGGCGTCTCAAACCCGCACCCTCCCCGGCCTGTTCACTGACCGACGCCATGCTGCCACTTTGGGCGCCGTCCGTGTGAGGCAGAATTCATTATGGGGATCAGGCTGGTGATCAAGAGGGTCCGGAGGACCAGGAAAAGACAGCTGAGTCCACTTTTCACCCATCACTGGCTTCAGCCTCTCCTCTTCCCTTTGTGAAAAGTTCAATCGCACTCTGAGGTGCTGTCATCACTCTCGGGCTACATCACCATCCATTTATTTTTCACCGATGGTGAAAATTAGTAGAGATTTTATTCTGCTTTTAAGTTTTATTGACTAATAGTAGAAATTACATATTGACGGGGTTTTTTTTTTACCCCCCCCCTTTTTTTTTTTGGCCAATTACCCCACTCTTCCGAGCCATCCTGGTCGCTGTTCCACCTCCTCTGCCAATCCTGGGAGGGCTACAGACTACCACATGCCTCCTCCGATACATGTGGAGTCGCCAGCCGCTTCTTTTCACCTGACAGTGAGGAGTTTCACTAGGGGGACATAGCACATCGGCGGTTAACGTTATTCCCCCCAGTTTCTCCTCCCCCCGAAACAGGCGCCCCGACTGACCAGAGGAGGCGCTAGTGCAGCGACCAGGACACATACCCACAGCCGGCTTCCCACCTGCAGACACGGCCAATTGTGTCTATAGGGACGCCCGACCAAGCTGGAGGTAACACGGAGATTCACACCAGTGAGCTCCATGTTGGTAGGCAATGGAATAGACCGCCATGCCACCCGGACGCCTGGTTATTCATTATTTTGATATTAATTATACTCAGCTAATGATTGCTAGTGATTTCTTAACGAAGCTTTAAATCCGATCTAAATCCACTTCAGCTGTTACAGACATGAGTCAGAGAGCGGTCCTCTGAAGAGTCAACATAAACAGTCCTCTGAAGAGTCAACATAAATAGTCCTCTGAAGAGTCAACATAAACAGTCCTCTGAAGAGTCAACATAAATAGTCCTCTGAAGAGTCAACATAAACAGTCCTCTGAAGAGTCAACATAAACAGTCCTCTGAAGAGTCAACCTAAATAGTCCTCTGAAGAGTCAACATAAACAGTCCTCTGAAGAGTCAACATAAACAGTCCTCTGAAGAGTCAACATAAACAGTCCTCTGAAGAGTCAACATAAACAGTCCTCTGAAGAGTCAACATAAACAGTCCTCTGAAGAGTCAACATAAACAGTCCTCTGAAGAGTCAACATAAACAGTCCTCTGAAGAGTCAACATAAATAGTCCTCTGAAGAGTCAACATAAATAGTCCTCTGAAGGGTCAACATAAATAGTCCTCTGAAGAGTCAACATAAACAGTCCTCTGAAGAGTCAACATAAATAGTCCTCTGAAGAGTCAACATAAACAGTCCTCTGAAGAGTCAACATAAACAGTCCTCTGAAGAGTCAACATAAACAGTCCTCTGAAGAGTCAACATAAATAGTCCTCTGAAGAGTCAACATAAACAGTCCTCTGAAGAGTCAACATAAACAGTCCTCTGAAGAGTCAACATAAACAGTCCTCTGAAGAGTCAACATAAATAGTCCTCTGAAGAGTCAACATAAGCACGTTGGACATGGCCAGAAGAGTTTATTTTGCACTGTATGCATTTTTGCATTGGACTGAAACAAGGTTGGATGTGGAATCTTTTACTTGGACGTGAAGTTTATGTCACACGTCACAGGTCTGCAGGATGTGATGCTCAGGTTGTAGCCGTTGTCGTGGTCGTGAGCCTGCGTGGTTAAGTAGTCCCTGTTAATCTGTGCTTTAAAGTTCCCTGAAAACAAATCCTCATTGATTCAGGACATGAGAACCAGCTTGATGGATACCAACACGGCAGGTCAAGGCTTTTTTTGTTGCTACGTAACTGCACATAAAGTGGATCCATCCTTGTGAAATGATGTTATACTTTAAATATACTTTTATAGTACACGTATATATTGATATATTTGTAAGATATAAAAAGTACGTTACTTTTTGTGGGCTAATTTGGCACACTTTTTAGTTTATAGAAGTATACTAGTAAGTGCACTTACGACCATATACAACATACAGGGGTACAAGTACCTCTGTATATTGTTGGGACTGCAATGCATACTTCTAGTTGACTGACACCAATGCTAAAAGTGTACTCCAGAGAAGTACGTAACAAGTCTCAAAGTAAAGTTTAAGTATATCATGCTGAAGTTTAACTTTTGCAAGTGCGACAAAAGTCAAATAAAAACATGGAAATGTTGAGTTTAACTCAGGTATAGTAAAAGTGCTAAACGTCTTTTTTCTCAGGGCATGCAGTAGAAATGTACTCGCTGTGGCCTTGGGAAGGGATGTTTAAAGCTCCACACTCCATCACAATGTGGCGACAGCAGCGGCCATAAACGAATTGAGGCAATCAAGGCAGTGTGGGTTAACCCTCGCCTCCTCGCTCTAACCTCGTTGCCAGCCGCATCCGAGCTTCCAGCGCTCTGCCTGTTTATACAGATCACATCACAGCCGCGCCGCCCGGCGGACGGCTGGATCTCCAGTCCAATACGTGGAGTGGAAAAGAAATGGAAGAAAGCCACTTCTCCTAGCAGCTGCCTCATCAGGGCGAACAACCACTCAGCACAGTCCTCGTGTTTTGAATTGACCTCTCAACGGCACTCGGCACAAGAGCCAACACGAGAAAAACCTCTTTCAAATTACTGACGGGTCAGCGAATGCCGAGGCAGTACAACCGTGGGCTTTTATCTGTCAAATTTGTTTGCTTTTTAACACATTTTTCCCAACATTGCTTGGGGCATGTTTGAATAGTTTCCAGGTTTTGGCGGGTTCACTGGGATCGATTTCTGCATCTAAATGAACTGAAATATTCTGTTTTCCACAAGGCCAAAGGCTCTCCACTCTGTAAGTCCACCTTTGTTCCACAGTCGCAGGAAAAGCAAAAGGAATTGACGGTAATTGGACCACTGTTACAAATGAAAGAAGACATGTCAGCTTACTGTGGAAACATGACGGAAAAAGCTAGAGCCAGCGTGAGCAGCTTCATGAAACGGAGCTAAAAAGAAAAAACACAAAGAGCTGATTTGGTAGCTACACAGTGAGGACTTCATTTGGCATCTCTCACAATAGATCAAGCAGAATTTTGAATCTGACAAAATTGGCAAAAATTTGTTTTTTGCTCACATCTGGTGTGTTCTGCTGTGTGTGTTTTGGTTTGTTTTCCCTTTTCGTTACACTCTCTGGTTGGCAGGAGAAATAAGGCTGTCTAGTCATCTCTCTTTCAGCCGGCCCAGGCGTACGTTTATCTGTATGTTTCTCTGTAGGTCCGGAACAGCTTCATCCCCAGAAAGGAAAAAGACACGGCGGCCATGTTCCTGATTTTAAATTTCCCCATGAAGAAATGGAGCCCACATTCACACAGATCTCCATTCCAGAGACATGCTCCTGAAGCGCTCTCTCTCTCTCTCTCTCTCTCTCTCTCTCTCTCTCTCTCTCTCTCTCTCTCTCTCTCTCTCTCTCTCTCGCTCTCTCGCTCCCTCACTCTCTGTTTGTCTCACTCCCTCTCTCGCTCCCTCTCTCTCTCTCTCTCTCTCTCTCTCTCGCTCTCGCTCTCTCTCGCTCCCTCACTCTCTGTTTGTCTCACTCCCTCTCTCTCTCTCTCTCTCTCTCTCTCTCTCTCTCGCTCCCTCACTCTCTGTTTGTCTCACTCCCTCTCTCTCTCTCTCTCTCTCTCTCTCCCTCTCGCTCTCTCGCTCCCTCACTCTCTGTTTGTCTCACTCCCTCTCTCGCTCTCTCTCTCTCTCTCTCTCTCTCTCTCTCTCTCTCTCTCTCTCGCTCTCTCGCTCTCTCGCTCCCTCACTCTCTGTTTGTCTCACTCCCTCTCTCGCTCCTCTCTCTCTCTCTCTCTCTCTCTCTCTCTCTCGCTCTCTCTCGCTCCCTCACTCTCTGTTTGTCTCACTCCCTCTCTCTCTCTCTCTCTCTCTCGCTCTCTCTCGCTCCCTCTCTGTTTGTCTCTCTCTCTCTCTCTCTCTCTCTCTCTCTCTCTCTCGCTCTCTCTCGCTCCCTCACTCTCTGTTTGTCTCTCTCTCTCTCTCTCTCTCTCTCTCTCTCTCTCTCTCTCTCTCTCTCTCTCTCTCGCTCTCTCTCGCTCCCTCACTCTCTGTTTGTCTCACTCCCTCTCTCTCTCTCTCTCTCTCTCTCTCTCTCTCTCTCTCTCTCTCTCTCTCGCTCTCTCTCGCTCCCTCACTCTCTGTTTGTCTCACTCCTCTCTCTCTCTCTCTCTCTCTCTCTCTCTCTCTCTCTCTCTCTCTCGCTGTCTCTCTCGCTCTCTCTCGCTCCCTCACTCTGTCTCTGTTTGTCTCACTCCCTCTCTCGCTCCCTCTCTCTCTCCCTCTCTCTCTCTCTCGCTCCCTCACTCTCTCTCTGTTTGTCTCACTCCCTCTCTCGCTCCCTCTCTCCCTCTCTCTCTCTCTCTCGCTCTGTCTCTCTCGCTCGCTCCCTCTCTGTCTCTCTCTCACACACACACCCTATCTACCCCTTATGTACCAACCTTACGTCAAAAAGACATGCCTGTTAGGTTAATACTCCTGCCTGTGCCCCTGAGCAAGGCAGTGGAAAGACGAACTGGAGTTGATCCCCAGGTACTGCAGCTGCCCACTGCTGCTGTACGATAGGATGGGTTAAATGCAGAGAACACATTCACTGTAACCGAACAACTGTACTTTTCTTTTCTAGTGGAAAAATGAGGAGAAAAGCAAAGGACACGTGGCGTCTTAACCAGATGTGTCACTGGACTTCATGTCACGTTGGCGGTGAAATAACTAACCCTGCATCTCTAAAAACATTTTATTTTTGCTCTTTAAAACTAAATTTATCAAATTAATTTTCCATCGAGAAAGCATATCCACACGAGTCAAAACTCGCTGAGAAACGGTGTTAAATCATCGTGCTGCGTGGTGTCAAAGGTAACCGAGACAGCTGGCATTACCCGGATGATCAAATACACCTTTAGACTGAATGAGACGGTCAACGTTCATCAAATGCACAAGGGCGAAAGAGTCAACAGCAATATTCTCTCAAGTCATACAAGAAAAAGTTCCCGCTAAGCCTCAGAGTAAATAATGGCTCCCCTGCACTCTTCTGTACGACTCCCAGTTTAATCTGTCTTGTCTGAATGTAATAAGATATGTATTATATCAATTGGAGTCTGGAAAGGATGTTGGGCGAGTTCTGGAGCTTTGGCTCAACAGCGCCACCCTCTGACCAATATGAGCACCCACATGAGTGACTGGCACCCCAAAGCGTGCCTCAACAATGGCCTATGCACCAAGTTGGCCATATTCAAGACAAGAGTGTGAAATTCATAGCCAACAGAAATACCCTCAGCCGTACATGTTTAGTGTATGGACAGGTGTCCCTGTGCAGGTGTGACGTCTGACCTGCATGTCTCAGACGAACCACCCCGGTTTGATGTTTTTAACAGCAGGGGGTGTTCCCGTATCGTGATTGTTTGATGGGGCCGGCGTGGTGGCGTAGTGGTTAGCACAGGCTTCTTACAGCAAGAAAGTCCTAGGTTTGAGCCCCCGGGTTGTCCAACCTTGGGGGTCGTCCCGGGTCGTCCTCTGTGTGGAGTTTGCATGTTCTCCCCGTGTCTGCGTGGGTTTCTCCCACAGTCCAAAGTCATGTAGGTCAGGTGACTCAGCTGTACTGAATTGTCCTAGGTGGGTGTGGGCCCTGTGACGGCCTGGTGGCCTGTCCAGGGTGTCTGCCCAGTGACTGCTGGGATAGGCTCCAGCATCCCCGCGACCCTGAGTAGAATAAGTGGTTTGGATAATGGAAGGATGGGTTGTTTGATGGTGAGTTTGGACGCAGCACGCCATCACAGATGTATCAAGGAGCAAGACATGACGTAGCTGACATACCAAGACACCGCCACACTTCTTTCCTCTGGTGCTGTTCCTGGTCTACACCAGCGGTTCTCACTCAGGTCGTCGGATACCGGCAGTACTGCTGGTTTGAGTTCATTATGCAGTTATGCAGAAATCCGGGAGGGTTGCCACCTGGAACAGCGACTGAACGTTAGAACTCACACCAGCAGCCCTGGTGGGATCTGAAGACCTGAGTGAGAACCGCGGGTCTAGATAAGGGTGGAGAAGGCTACTGGAGTAAAAAATGACACACACAATGAAGTTGAGGCACGTCAAATCCTGTTTCTGTATAATTTGCCCTGCACCTCATCTAGACGCCGCAGCCTCCTGCAGCGACCCCGCAGCGCCGCGTAGCACGGCGAACACAATGTGCACTCGCACGTGCACGCTCACGTACACGTGCACGCTCAGCGCCCGTCTGTCAGATCGTACCACTGGGGTTGCCACCAACATGCGTTGACATCACAATTAAACCGAGAATGCCCCAGTACTGCACGGTCATCCATCACACAAGACACACACACAGACACACACACGGCAGTGGATGGCGGGTCCTTCTGCATGCTAAATGGCAGGTATGTCTTAACACGAGCTGACAGGTCGGCACAGCGTCTTGATTTGAAAATATTCCCTCCATTTGGCAGCAATTTGTCCTCCTCTGAGACTCCTGCAGAACTGAGTGTGCTTTTCATTCCTTCTTTTTCTCTGTCTCTCTCCATCTTTTTGTCTTCCTTTCTTTGCTCTCTCTCTCCGTCTCCTTCTCTCTGCCCTCCTAATTGTGCCTGTCATATTCTGTGTGTGTGCGCGCGCACACGCGTGCATGTGCTTGTGTGTGCTTGAGAAGGAAGCGTGCACGCACGTGTGTGTGTGTGTGTGTGTGTGTGAGGGGTAAACTAGCCGAAGTAAGACTTCTTCATGCAGCCTTTGACGATATGGTTCTATAATAAACATCCTGCTCTATTGCCCCTCTAATACCTCCCCGGTGGGCGGTCGGTTCTGGCACTCGGGGCAGATAATTCTCCCTGCACGGAGACAGATGCCGTCGCGGGGGCCCGGGCGCTCAGCAGGCAGGCGGCCTCCTGAGTTTGATCTCATCAAGCGAGCACGTCCGCCTCCATTAGTCGCCGGCATTGTGCTGGAAATTGCTCTGACTTGTCGGGTGATTACCTCAAATGAACAATTAGGCCGCTGGCTGTCACAATAACGCGCTCCACGCCGCGGAATTGGCTCGACGGTTTTAACGGCTGCCATCAAGGTGCTCCAAATAAATGATCCGCTCTGAGGGGAAATGTCAGCTGGTCCCATAATGAATTAGAGAGCAACAACTCGTCGTATACGCGCCGTACCGGCATGAGGAAACACATCACGCTGTTATTGGACGAGGAATGAGTTGGCGGAGAAACTTTCTTGATTGAGCTGTGAAGAGAGCCACTTGTGGTGCAGACACGTGGCGATGTGTGTGTGTGTGGGGGGGGGGGGGGCAAAAGACCTGGAAATGGAGGTGATTTGGGGTGGAAATGAGTGTTTTTATCAAATGTAAAGCCGTGTTTCAGAAGTATTTATGATATTACCAAATGCAGACTGACGTGACGAGCTGATATTAATGCCAGTCTGTTTGGGTCTGCTCTCAATCAGTAGTCACCGTTTTATCTTTGTTTTTTGTTTCTTGGGGATTTTTTTTCTCCCTAATTGTATCCGGCCAATCACCCCACTCTTCCGACCCCTCCCAGCCGCTGATCCGGCGAGGGCTGCACACTACCACATGTCCCCTCCGATCCACGTGGAGTCGCCAGCCGCTTCTTTTCACCTGACAGTGAGGGAGGATCACGCTATTCCCCCCACCCCGCGCCCCGCGCCCGAACAGGCACCCTGACCAACCAGAGGAGGCGCTAGTGCAGCGACCAGGACACATACCCACATCTGGCTTCCCACCTGCACACAGCCAATTGTGTCTGTGGGGATGCCCGACCAAGCTCGAGGTAACACGGGGATTCGAACCGGCGATCCCCGTGTTGGTAGGCAACGGAATAGACTGCTATGCTACTGGAAGACCCACCATTTTATGTTTTGACACTAATGTAAAAATCATGTTGGCATTCTCAGACAGAATAGTTTTAATCTCCAAGTTATCTGTGGGTGGAGGTAAATCTGGTGCATGGCAGTTTGACACATGGTAAATGGACAACCTGACGTAACATTACGCAATCGAAAAGTGTCATATTGTAGACATACTATCTTGTACATAGTATTATAACCGCTGTATGATCTCCTGTATTTTGTACTTCCTGCCCGCTAAAGTACTGTGGCCGTCTTGTGTCACTGATGTGGCAATATTGAGGAAACTTTCACTCTGCTGATTTTCAAACCACTGAAACTTGCTGGGAATGGTCTGCTAACTAGCTGGTTCAGAGACATTTGTGTTTTGTTATAATTTAGTTTTACTGTAATGTTGTAGAGACACTAACTCTGGGTGGGTTGGGTCACCTTGTGGATTTTTTTTTTAACTAGTATGTTGACCAAGGACATTGCACTATTACCTTACAACACTTCTTCTTTTGGCTTGTTCCCTGTTTCCCAGGGGTCGGCACAGCGGATTTTACAGTTTCCATCGGTACCCTGTGAAGGCACAGCATCAATGGTGGCCGTTGTTAACCCGGGCCTTGACTGATCCAGTATGGTCTTGTCAATCTGGATACTGATTTGGCAAAATTCTACATCGGATGCCCTGGCTGACACAACCACTAACCCTATGGATGGGGCACAGGTAAAGCACTGGATGCCATCCCAGTATTCATGGACTTGCACCCATGCCTGTCACCATATTACCCTACAACACTATTGAATATAAAGAGGAGATACATGTGACTTCATGAGGATATTATGAAGGAGAACATGTGTGAAGATGAAAGGTTATAGATCACATCTGATGTCTGTTGCGGCTTTGTGTTGTTCCCTTGGATCAAACCGATGTTCATCACAGTGCTCCTCTACATCCTCCTATCACATTCACAACCATGCCATCGTTCCAGACACGTGGCTCTATACCTTCCTATGGATAGCCTTAATGCTCAACGATCAGTTTTTTTCTGTTTAGTTGTTCACATTCACTTTTGAAAGTGACCCATGTCGGGTGTCCAGGTGACATGGCAGTCTATTCCGTTGCCTACCAACATGGGGATCGCCGGTTTGAATCCCCGTGTTACCTCCGGCTTGGTCAGGCGTCTCTACAGACACAATTAGCCGTGTCTGCGGGTGGGAAGCCGGATATGGGTATGTGTCCTGGTTGCTGCACTAGCACCTCCTCTGGTCAGTTGGGGCACCTGTTCGGGGGCAGGGGGAACTTGGGGGAATAGTGTGATCCTCCCACACGCTACATCCCCCTGGTGAAATTCCTCACTGTCAGGTGAAAAGAAGTGGCTGGTGACTCCACATGAATCGGAGGAGGCATGTGGTAGTCTGCAGCCCTCCCCGGATCAGCAGAGGGGGTGGAGCAGCGACCTGGACGACTCGGAAGAGTGGGGTAATTGGCCAAGTACAATTGGGGAGAAGGGGGGGGGATCTGAAAAAAACAGTGACATGTCAAATATCAGCGTGAGTGAACGTCCATCCTGAAACGGCTCGCATGTGCAAGTGCACAATTCACATTTTGTAACTGCATTCAGCCTCTTCACGTCCCCCCTCCCCCCCTTTTTTTTCCAAACTATTCAGTAACAAATTGTGCTCTCAGGTTTAGGTTGAATTAGGAGATCTCGCCAAAAGTTATTACCTCAGTGACCTTACTGTCTTTCTATTGACTTTCATCAATGTTTTTTTGTTTTGTTTTGTTTTGTCTTTTTGCAAACTTCCATCATGACTACATGCGTATTCCACGTGTGTCACTGTCAGTTTCCATTATCTAAATCCATTCAACCTAAATTTCTCCAAGGCGATGGAAGTGATTTGTTAGTGAAGGACAAACCGTAGTGTCGATACGAGCCAGCCATTCTCTCTGATTTGTGTCATGGAGAGTGACATAAAATTAACTTAAATCCTTACTTAAACTTAAATCATATAAACTAAAGTCACGTATCAGATACTGAAATTAAATCATGGATGCAAGCCAGCTTCCTCAAACTAAAATGTGATAAATCAGACATGATCATCATCGGTCCTAAATCCCTTACCAAAACCACTCACAACTTCTGCCACACCACTGATAACTCCACTCTGTCTCCCTCCCCACACATCCACAACCTCGGAATCATTTTCAACAGCAGCCTCTTCTTTGAACAACACGTCAATCAAATCACCCGAACTGCCCTTTTCCATCTAAAAAACATAGCTCGCCTCCACCCATCACTCTCCTTCTGTGCTGCCGAAACTTTGGTCCACCCCTTCTTCACATCCAGAAATCTGCTGCTCACCCATTCCCATGACCGCATCACCCCTGTCCTCCAGAACCTCCACTGGCTCCCTGTCCCACAACGGATCCAATTCAAAGTCCTTCTCCTCACTCACAAAGCCCTCCATAACCGGGCCTCCTCTTACCTCACTGACCTGCTCCACTACCATACTCCTTTCTGCAGCCTTTGCTCCTCCGATGCCAAACTTCTGTCTCTACCACACAGGATCAAGCATAGGATCTCCTGTCTCCACCACACAGAACCAAGCACCAGACCTCCTGTCTCCACCACACAGAACCAAGCACCAGACCTCCTGTCTCCACCACACGGGACCAAGCACCGGGCCTCCTGTCTCCACCACACAGGACCAAGCATAGCATCTCCTGTCTCCACCACACAGGACCAAGCACCGGACCTCCTGTCCCCAGCACATAGGACCAAGCATAGGATCTTCTGTCTCCACCACACAGGACCAAGCATAGGATGTCCTGTCTCCACCACACAGGACCAAGCACTGGACCCGGGGCAACAGAGCCTTCTCCGTAGCTCTGTCCACATTCACATCATTGATCACAACTCACCTCTTCAGAATTGCTTTTAATGTGTGGTTAATGTGTATTTTATGCATTTGGGTGTGTTGATTTTATGATTATTTTAACTTATGTAAAGCATCTTTGTGTACCTTGAAAAGGGCTCTATAAATAAAATGTGTCATTATTTTTTAAGTATGTGATGTAGAAACACAAAATGGAATTCAGAATAATGCTCACCATGTAGCCTACGGATCCACTGGACCAGTAGTTATCAGTCATCTGTTGTTCCAGGTGTAAAACCTCCCTGACTGGAACCTGAATAACTGTAAACCAGCATTACTGATGGTGCTTGAGGACCTGATGGAGAACCATTGTATTTGAGTGATTCAACAACAATCTCACTCTCTCTCTCTGTCTGTCTCGCTCTAGCTCTCTCTCGCTCTCTCGCTCAGATTACTGCGTGGCTCCTAATCAGAGTGTGACTGGTGTCAGTAAGCGCAGTGTGGAGTAATGCCGCCTAATGGCAGGACGAGCCACTGACTCTTAGTGATAATGAATACACAGTGTAAGCCCAGGGTAGCAGGGAGAGCCGTGACCGGACTGGAGAGAGAGAGAGTGTGGGTGTGTTCTTGTTCAGCTATATTTGTGAGTACCAAGTGGCACTTTTAACCATTCAAGTGAGGACAATTTGTGGCCCTCGCCTCTTTATGGGTCTATTTTAGGGTTCGGCCCTGGGTTTTGCAGTTAGAATTAGGTTAAGATTATGATAAGTGTTAAGGTTAGATATGTAGTTCTGATGGTTAAGGTAGGGAATGACTTTAGTCACTGAGTCACTGAAGTTGTGTGTGTGTGTGTGTGTGTGTGTGTGTGTGTGTGAGAGAGAAAGAGGATGAAAGTGGAGTGAGACAGATGGATGGAAAGAAAAATGGGTGATGGTGGTACAATGGGAGACCAAGAGAGTGTGCAAGAGAGAGAGAGAGACAGACTTGTCTTTGTTTGATGTGTGTCTCAGTGTGATGATATGCAGGTTCATGTGTCTGCAGTGCTGTGAGACAGGAATTAAACATGTCGAGGGACTCACATCCTCCTGTCAAACCCCAGAGGAACACAACACCAGCTGTGTGTCTCTATCTGCATCTGTCTGTCTGTCTCTCTCTCTACCTGCTGCTGTCTTTCTGTCTCTCTCAAGTTCAATTCAACTTCTGAATGTCTGTCTGTTTTTCTCCATCTGCCTGTCTTTCTCCCTCTCTCTGTCTCTGTCTCTCTCCCTCTGTCTCTCTGACTCTCTCACTGTCTCTCTCTCTCTCTGACTCTCACTGTCTGTCTGTCTGTCTCTCTCTGACTCTCTGATTCTGTGGCCCTCTCCCTCCCATTTATTCACTCTCTTTTTCTTTGTTCCATCTTTAATTTTCTTTGCTACCTGTCTGTCTGTCTTTCTCTCACCATCTCTCCCTGTTTTTGTCTATACACATTTATACACAAAGGGAGAGAGAGAGGGAGACGGGCAGAGGGAGAGAGAGAGTCAGAAAGAGAGGGAGACAGACAGAGGAAGAGAGAGAGTCAGAAAGAGGGAGACAGGCAGAGGAAGAGAGTTGGAAAGAGAGGGAGACAGCCAGAGGAGGAGAGAGGGTCAGAAAGAGGGAGACAGGCAGAGGAAGCGAGAGAGTCAGAAAGAGAGGGAGACAGGCAGAGGAAGAGAGTGAGTCGGAAAGAGAGGGAGACAGGCAGAGGAAGAGAGTGAGTCGGAAAGAGAGGGAGACAGGCAGAGGAAGAGAGTGAGTCGGAAAGAGAGGGAGACAGGCAGAGGAAGAGAGAGACAGGCAGAGGAAGAGAGAGACAGGAGGAAGGGTGAGATGTATGAGTCTGACTTTTCCTCTGGGCTGTATTTGCCTTTGGGATCTTCATTATTTGGCTGATTACCTTCTGTTCATGAAACAAGCTGGTGTGGAGATCAAACGACGTCAGTCAGACCGACTTACCTTTAAAGTCTACAGTCTCTTCACTGCAGTCAGTCACATGAAGCACTCAGGCAGCATGACACGCCTTTTAAGATGCTCGCCCGAATTCCCACAGTGTGTGTTATGTTGGATTACAATGACTTCATGAAGTAAATACGTGATACAATAACGGACTGGCCCCTTTCTCAGCCGAACGGTGGGCGAATCCAATTATGAGACTCGAGTCATAAGGCAATCTGTAATTAAAACTTCAACAATTATGCATTCAAAAATTCAATACACACTTTTTCAGATCAGCTGTCAGTTGAATTGCACAGCACAACAGCTTTACCGGAGTTTGATTGATAGCGGCGTTTCAGAGACATGGTAATAACACATGCCCTTGGTTTTTCTGTATAACTTCGTCACTATTGTGGAGAATTTTTTCTATGAGCCTGTGTATGAATTATGTAGTGCATCTGTCCTATGGTCAAATATAACAATTACATCCTATTAATGCAGTTTGAAAACCAATCAATACATGACTCAACTAACTGAGAAATGTAGAAGAGAGTAATCTTCAAAAGCAAAAACACTCCAAATCAGCACTGGAAATACTTTCTACATTGTACTGAAACAGGGTTGGATGGACAGGTTGACAAACGAGATCAGGCAGGAGTCTCGGTGGACAATGATGTTCGCAGATGACATTGTGATCTATGGTGAGAGCAGGGTGCAGGTTGAGGAGAGGTGGAGGTATGCACCGGAGAGAAGAGGAACGAAAGTCAGTCGGAGCAAGACGGAGTACATATGCGTGAACGAGAGGGAGGACAGTGGTATGGTGGGGATGCAAGGAGTAGAGGTGACGAAGACGTATGACTTTAAATACTTGAGGCCAACTGTCCAAAGTAACGGGGAGTGCAGAAGAGAGGTGAAGAAGAGAGTGCAGGCAGGGTGGAGTGCGTGTAGAAGAGTGTCAGGAGTGATTTGAGACAGAAGAGTACCAGCAACAGTGATGAAGGACAGGATTAGGAACGAGTATATTAGAGGGACAGCTCAGGTTGGACGGTTTGGAGACAAAGCAAGAGAGGCAAGATTGAGATGGTTTGGACGTGTGTGGAGGAGAGATGCTGGGTATATTGGGAGAAGGATGCTGAATATGGAGCTGCCAGGGAAGAGGAGAAGAGGAAGGTCAAAGAGGAGGTTTATGGATGTGGTGAGGGAGGACATGCAGGTGGCTGGCAGGACACCTCTTTGTTGTATGTAACGTCTGGAGACGTCTGCGGGGCCCGTCTACTGTAAAACTGTTGGCCTTTTTTTCCTCTGGTGACGGAGCTGCACTGACATTCTGTGAACTATTGTTTGTAAAACCATCTTAATTTGGAGTCACTGCCCGTGAGGCCTGGCTAATAATGTTCTCTTTCTTAACTGGGAAGGAGAGATAAGCAGCAGAGCTTCTGAAATCAATGGAAGAGGATTAAGAGGGAGAGCCCAGCCCCCCCCCCACAGGGTCCTGAGGCAAGAAATGCCTCCAGGCTCCAGCTCCTTAAAGAGAATACAGTAGTGCCATCATACCCACCACACACACACATGCAAAATTAACCTATTCACCACCTCCTAACAGTCTCCATCAGGGGCTCTATGGGTCTGTGGGTGCTGAGGAAGTTAAGCACCCCCAATCTTCTTGCCCCTGCCCCCATCCCCACCTCCAAAAAATGAAATCAAATGGGAAAAAATAATAATAAAATTGAAAATAAATATGTTTGGTCAAATAGCTGCGTGAGATTGGTTGTGTCGCCAACCGTCAAATAATCCAAACCAAACACTTGATGCTTGATTTTAACTTTGTGACTTTAACCAAAGCTGGAAGCTACGCACCCCCCCCCCGCTTTAACCTGAAATGTATTGTTATAATAATTATGATCATAAGGATCATAGGGAATTATAAATGACATTGATACATACTCTACAATATCTGCTTACATATGTAAAAATACCAGGTTTAAAAAGCTAACTATCCCTAACCCTGCTCGGCAGTGTAAAGTATATTACATCTCATTTAGGTCATAGATTCTCATTATCAGTAAACGTTTTTCCCCCTTTTTTCTCCCCAATTGTATCTGGCCAATTACTCCACTATTCCGAGCTGTCCCGGTCGCTGCGCCGATCCGGGGAGGATCAGGGGAGGGCTGCAGACTACCACATGCCTCCTCCAATACACGTGGAGTCACCAGCTGCTTCTCTTCACCTGACAGTGAGGAGTTTCACCAGGGGGACGTAGCATGTGAGAGGATCACCCTGTTCCCCCCAGTTCCCCCTCCCCCCTGAACAGGCACCCCGACCAACCAGAGGAGGTGCTAGTGCAGCGACCAGGACACATACCCACATGTGGTTTTCCACCTGCAGACACGGCCAATTGTGTCTGTAGGGACATCCGACCAAGCCAGAGGTAACACGGGGATTCAAACCAGCGATTCCCGTGTTGGTAGGCAACAATATAGACCGCCACGCTACCCGGACGCCCTCATTATCAGTAATTTAAACAGCAAAGTTGTATATCACCAAAGGACAGTACTCGACTTTCATCCTGATACAATACCAATGAAAGAAGATATATGATGATGTTGAATTATTATTCAGCTCCATTCAGCTTTAACTTGCGTGTATTAAAAGTTCATAATGTTCAAAACTACCGTCAAAACTATTCTGTCACTCAACAAAGGAGTTGTCGGCCTTATATTCCTTTCCAACACAAAGAAAGACGTATTCATCAGTCAACTTGACATGTCCTATATCTAATATTATGGGTTGGTCATGTGGTACTGAGGGGGCCTATAGGATTACAACTTTGCCTTCGTGTGGTTTATGTGGTTTATCAGTCTGCTTCCACTGTGGGAAGATGGCGGCGCAAATTCATGTTTGCGGCAGCCTCACCCACTCTACCGTCCATGCAGTGTCCTTGTCCGTGTCTGTGTCTAAGTTTGTCTTCGTTTGATGGCTGGGAGAGCTTGGTCTGCTGCTTCCTGTGGGCCCAGAGACCACGGCCCTGCCTGCAGCTGTGCCTGAAGTGGTAACACCGAGGGTAGTCTGACAGGACGTGGAAGGAGGACAGGCTAAGCTAACTGCTAGCCCGTGCAGACTGGCAGTTCCGATAACGCCGAGGGTGGTCTGGTGGTGGCCTGCCTAGCGCTGACTGTGTTTTTAGTGGCATGCGGGGAGGTGTGTCAAGGGTGTCTGGCTGGGAGAGCCTGGTCTGCTGCATCCTGTGGGCCCAAGGACCATGGCCCTGACCGGAGCTGCACCCGAAGAGGATACACCGAGGGTGGTCTGACAGGACGCGGAAGTGGGGCATTCTAAGCTAACTGCTAGCCCAGCGTTTCTCAAACCTCTCCCGGCGGACCACTTGTCCTGCATGTTTTAGATCTCTCCCTGCTCCAACACAGCTGATTTAAATGATCAGTTTTGTTATTAGGCAGCTTCGGGAGCTCTTAACGAATTGATCATTTCAATCAGCTGTGTTGGAGCAGGGAGAGATCTAAAGCATGCAGGACAAGTGGTCCGCCGGGAGAGGTTTGAGAAACGCTGTGCTAGCCCATGCAGACCAGCAGTTCCGACAGTCATCCTGGCTGCCGTTCGTTCTCTGGACAGTGATTTTTTTTTTAAAAATTTTTGTTTAGATATATGTGTTGTTTGGTTATGTGTGTTCTTGTAGTTCTTGTAGGTTTTGGATATGTGTTGTCTTTGTGTTGCACTGCTGTGGGCTGGGGGAAACCATGTTTCATTTCCTTTCATGTGCGCAAGTGCATGAAATGAAACGACAAAGTGTTTCTGATTCTGATTTCTGATCTGCCTGGTGGTACACGACATCATAAGAGTTGTACAGAACATAGGAAGATAAGAAACAACTCTCCATCCTCCATCCTTACTCCTCTCTGGAAACTTCAGAGTGTGGTACTAGATGACTTGACCTTCTGCAAAGCACGATGACCATCCTGCTTTGGAAAATCAAAACACAATCAATAAATGATAACTGTTAATGCTTCGTGCCAGTGTTCCTTCTAAAGTACATATTAAGAAAAGCATTACACAGGTTGGTCTGTAGTTTTATCGTCTTTCATTATTATTGTCATGACAGAAGTTAAGTGTTTTAAATGAGCACCAACAATCATAGTGGTGACTTGGTGCCGACGGCCTGTTAGCTAATCCGCTTCTTTGTCAAGCCATTCTGGATGCTTTTATTTACTGGTGATAAGAGAAAATCCTTTATATTTGGGGGTTTTGAGATATTTTTTTTCCCTTTTAATTTTTTTCCTATGGTTATAGTGGCCAACAGGTGGAACCTTTAAAGCTGACATTTCAGTTTGAGTTAATGCATGCTGTGAATCATCCGTGGGGTTTGAAACGGAGCCTCATCAAAGATGCCGGCGAGTCGCGGAAATGCAGTCTCAGCAAGGAAGTGACTGCCCGCGGCAAGGAAATTACACTGCCACAAAATAATTAAAAGCCATGTCTAATTTAAATACATGCCCCGCCACTCGCTCTGAAACATCCTTCAGACCGCGCCACGCCCGGAAAATGCCGCCTCCACAGGTTTAGAAGGGAAATCACCTGGGGGTGTCCCGCTCTCAGAGACCGTGGTTGGACCTGCCTTTGAATAAAGGAGCAGAAGAAGAAAATAAGATAAACCCTTCAGCACAGTCAAATGGGCGCTCTGCTAGGTGTGTGTGTGTGCGGGGGGGGGGGGCGGGCGCTGTGTTAGAGAGAAGGTGTAATTGAGTCGAGTACAAAATGTTTGAAGAAAATGGAAAATCCCAAAATGATCAGGAGAGGAAAGTGAAGCTGCTATGTGTGTGTGTGTGTGTGTGTGTGTGTGTTTGTTTCTATATTAGTACATCTCAGTATGTGTGTGTAGGTTTTTTCACTTGCGTTCCTTTTTGTTTTTCAGATAAGATGTGCTCACACTCGTGCGGGTGCTCACCGCTCTGTGTGGGAGGGGTGTAGGTAACAGACCTATTACGAACCATTGAAGCGGCTCGGCCCTTTTCCCACACCCCGCTGACAAAACTATAATGTATAGGGGCCCTTCCTCTCTGCACAGGGATTCAATTAGCCTGTCTTACAGTGAGGCCTGCCTGGAATGGGACTGAGGAGTTAGGGTCTTGTCATACGAACCCAGTCAGGCGGCACGCCACCGCTCTGTCTGCCTAATGCTCGTGTCAACGCCGCCGGCGAGCCGCCATCGCACCACTTCAATCAGGGAAGACCAGGCAAGAATGGATAGCAATTTGATTTGCTGCATTTTATTTGACAGTTTCGTGTCAGAGAACATGGATAGTTGGTGTAAAATAAACTGCTCGCCATACTTGTTAAGTGGCAGCTTAATGTAGTGTAAAACATGAGCGTTATTTTTTTGGTGTGGAGTGCAAGTTATCAATGACGAAAAACAGTGGCTCTACAATGACAAGACTGACAAGAAGAAGTGAAAATGGAGTAACATTGAAATGAATAAGTGTTTCATGGTTTTAACATGATGACAGCGATGGTTTGATATCAGAAACTCAAAGTTTTGTCTTCAACAACCTGGAGAGGGAACAGGTTTCCTATGAAACAAACTATGAATCAGAGAGAAACAATCATGATTGTCAGCATCATCTTTTTCTCCAGACGTGCATGTTGTAGGGATGACACTCCATTAGCAACCGTCATACGGAGCAGTCTTCTGTGTGTCTCTGAAACAACGCCAAATCCATGAATGTGAAAACTGCAACTTTTACTTCCTGGTTTACCGTTACCTTCAATCGGCTTCATGGAATTAGAAGACACTGTATAAGATGCTCAATCAGATTGAGATCTGGAGAATTTGGAGGGCAGGGCAACATCATGAACACTTCATCATGTTCCTCAAACCAATCCTGAACAATATGTGCAGTGTGGCAGGGGGCATTATCCTGCTGAAAGAGGCCACTGCCATCAGGGAACACCATTACCATGAAGGGGTGTACCTGGTCTGTAACAATGTTTGGTAGGTGGTACGTGTCAAATTGACCTCCACATGGCCCGACCCAGGGTTTCCCAGCAGAGCATTGCCCAGAGCATCACACTGCCTCCACTGGCTTGTCATCTTCCCACAGTGCATCCCGGTGCCATCACTTCCCCAGGTAAACTGTGCACATGTACACGGCCATCCACGTGATCTAAAAGAAAATGGGAGTCATCAGACCAGGCAATCTTCCTCCATTGCTCCAAGGTCCAGTTCCAATGCTCGCGTGACCATTGTAGGTGCTTTTAATGGTGGACAGGGGTCATCATGGCACTCTGTGACTGGTCTGTGGCTAAAAAGCCCCATATACAGCAGGCTGTGATGTGCTGTGTTGTGACGCATTCCTCCTGTAAGCATCCTTAAAAATTATTGTGACTTGTGCCACAGTAGACCTTATGTCAGTTTGGACCAGACGGGATAGCCTTCATTGCCCTCACACATCAATGAGCCTTGGGGGCCCAACACCCTGTCTCCGGTTTGTGGTTTGGACCACTGTCAGTAGGTACTCACCACTGCTGACTGGGAGCACCCCACAAGCCTTGTTAACTTGGCCCTTGTCAACGTCGCTCAGGTTTTTATTCCTGCCCATTTCTCCTGCATCCAATTCGTTGACTACAAGAGCTGATTGTTCACTTACCATCAGATCTACCCAGACCTTGACATGTGCCCTTGTTTGGAGATTATCAACATTATTCAGTTCACCTGTGAGTGGTCATAATGTTTTGGCTCATCAATATAAACTTGGCACAAAAAGTAAGGACATTTGTGTTTGGTAGATTATTTCTTTGTTGTAACAATGCTTCTTGGCAATAAATCTTATATCAGGCAGCTGATTGTCAGCACCTGGGGTACCAGAAGCTCAAAACAAGAGTCAATAGCAACAGCAAAATAAGCTGTTTGGCATTGGCAGAGATTTGGCAAATTTTTCATGGGCGCAACCCACATACTCAGCTCTGCTGCTCGTCCCACAAATGTATGTTCCTTACAAATGTGGCACCATTTAAAAGGCAAATAAACAGGCTTTCCAACGGTATAAGATTTATTGCCAAGAAGCATTGTTACAACAAAGAAATAATCTACCAAACACACATTTCCTTACTTTTTGTGCGAAGTATACGTATATAGTGAGGGAGGGAGATAATGATGAAAATCCCGATTGTCCCCTTTAGAACACTAATAGCTTCAGTGGAAACACCAGCTGTAGTTCAAAGAAGGTTGGATCAGTTCATCTGGATACATTTATGTATATCCAGATGACTGATCCAACCTTCTTTGATTTTCTTACCTGGATTATTGAGCATGCATCCAGACACCAGATGTAGTTGTTGTATTATTTGTAAGTAAAAACAGTGTGTGTCTGTGTGAAGCCTGTTTGCCACATGGTGTTGAAATAAGACAAACTGTATGAAGGCTCTTAGATTGGGTGCGTTAAAGTACGCTGGATATGACTTGGCTTGTAGATGGAAGGTCGTTGGCTGTTCAATTTCATTTGAGTGTACGACAAATCGGGTAAGTTTGTGGTGTGCTACATGTGCTTTAATGGGACCTTTAAGGTTTGCGTGTGGATGATTTGTGTGTTGGTGTAAATGCCTTAATGACACCTTCCCTAAGGACCTCATGTTGTGAAGCAGCCCATCAAAGTCCCCCTTCTCTTCTTCCCTTCACACCGTCCAGTTCTACCAGGATAAATTCTTACCATGTTCAGAATGTAGAGGTGTCTGGTATTTTGTCATGTCTCTGGGTGTTGACCACATAGTCACGGCAGAGGTTTTATACTTTAAAGTGCCATAGATAGGGCTCCTGGCGGTGTGCTGTGGATTCTATTTAAAGCAGTTGAATAACATTCGTGTAAGTGTGGGAAGATGGCGGCACAAACTCAACATTTGCGGCGGCCTCACCCAGTACCGACTATGCAGTGTCTTTGTCCACGTCTTAATCTTAAGTTTGTGTCATCGTGTGAAGAACTTTTATGACGATTTATGTCTGTGATCGTCGATTTCGTTTGATGGCTGGGAGAGCTGGCGCTGGATCGGCTGGGAGAGCTTGGTCTACTGTGTCCTGTGGACCCAGGGACCACGGCCCTGCCCGGAGTTGTGCCTGAAGAGGAAACACCGAGGGCGGTCTGACAGCACACGGAAGCGGGGCAGGCTAGGCTAACTGCTAGCCCATGCAGACCGGCAGCTCTGACAGTCCTCCTAGCTGCCGTTCGTTCTCTGGACAGTGGAATTTTTGGACTGTGTTGCACTGAATGGTCTGTGTTGTTAACTGTGTGTGTTTTTTTGTTTTGTTTTTTTTTTGCTTTGTTCTCTGTTTTTGTATGTTTTTGGGAGGTTTTGGATATGTGTTTTTATATTTTGTGTTGCACTGCTGTGGGCTGGGAGAAACGAAATGTCGTTTCTTTTGTGTACGCAAGTACATGAATGAAATGAAAATAAATTGTTCCTGATTCATCCATCTTGTCCAAATTTCTCCTATTGTTATTTCCATGGGGAGTTCTCTCTGAGCCCCTTTAGCTTTTGCACGCTGCATCTGTCTCCGGTTTTGCTTGTGCTGCAAACAATTCACTCGTCTCCTTGAGTGTACCTCTGATTGACGCGGTGCCGCCGGGTGGCGTGTCTTGTTTTCGGCGGCTGCCCTTCCAGCGCACGGCCGTGTCTGCCGGCTGGTCCAAACAACTTCTCCGACACGGGAGCCGTGGTGCTGTGTAATCACCGAGAGTGCTTCAACGGCACACATCCCACCACCACTCGATACAAACATGAGAACTTAAGCAGACAGGGCAATTCATCACCCTGTCCTCTTAACCCACCTCTCTCGTACACACACACACGTCAGCTGCAGCCAGCAGGATGGTTGGCCCTCTATCTGAGACTCAGCGTGGGATAATCGGTGTGGAGCGGTGGTGTTGGGGTGTGTGTGTGTGAGGGCGGTGGTCCCTGTCTCTCTATCATCAGAGCCCTCAGACGCTGAGCTCAGACACCCTCACATGAGATGTAATAATCACCGGCCTCCCGAGTGGTCTTCTAACCAGCCATTATTGAGTGCAATCACAGAGGAAGAGGAGGAGGGTGACTAGAATGAGAGGCACTTTTGGGGGGGAAATTAATAAAAAGTTACTGACTAAGCTGAAAAACGGATAGCTGCCTGGATCTGTCATGACATGTCTCCCTGGCAGACAAGCAGCAAAAGGTTTTGTGGCATTTCAATCCCCTGTGTAATTCAATAAGACAGCGATGAGTGTTTTCAGTTGTTTGAATGACCTTGATTTTTTTTTAAATCATAGTGATATGTTAAACGGAGGATTAGAGAAGTCAACTTATTTTGATATTATTCCATGCTTGCCACATTGAAAAATATCTATCTAATATGGGTTGGTTTGGAGACAGTGGCAACTGATGAAAAGACAGGAGGTGGAGCTGGAGGTGGCAGGGTTGAAGATGCTAAGCTTTTCATTGGGAGTGATGAAGAAGGACAAGATTAGGAACAAGTATATTAGAGGGACCGCTCAGGGTGGACGGTTTGGAGACAAAGCATGAGAGACAAGATTGAGATGGTTTGGACATGTGTGGAGGAGAGATGCTGGGTATATTGAGAGAAGGATGCTGAATATGGAGCTGCCAGGGAAGCGGAGAAGAGGAAGGCCAAAGAGGAGGTTTATGGATGTGGTGAGGGAGGACTTGAGGGTGGCTGGTGTGACAGAGGAAGATGCAGAGGACAGGAAGAGATGGAAACGGATGATCCGCTGTGGTGAGCCCTAACGGAAGCAGCCGAAAATAGTAGTAGTAGATCATGGGTTGGTCATGTGGTACTGAGGGGGCCTATAGGATTACAACTGTGCCCCGTGTGGTTTATCTGTCTGGTGGTACATGACATCGTAAGAGCTGAACAGAACATAGTTCTCAATAAATTTAGCCCGCCTAGTTGTAGCTGTGGTCTGCACAGCCACGTGCGCCCCGTGCCCGCACCAAACCAACCAGACGGAGGCTCCTCCACTGCACCTGCAAGCTGCAAGCATGAGCAGCAAGGGGAGAGCCCTCGCTGAGCTTGACAACACCCTGAATATGAAACTGCAGGGATGCAAAAAGCTGATCATGGATATGCATGACGCAGTGAAAGCCTTTCGAACAAAACTGTGTTTGTGGGAGAACCACAATTTGCCTTCAGTCAGTGGCAAACGTACTCACCACTGCTTTCCCAACAGAGATGCACGGAAAAACTGAAGACACTCAGAGCAGAATTCGGCAGGAGATTTTCTAACTTTGAGACTCCGAAATTCAGGTTTGAGCTTTTTATAAATCAATTTGCAGTTGATGTGGAAAGCGCTCCAGACCACCTACAATCACAACTGATAGAACTACAGTGCAATAGCACACTGAAGGCCAAGTCTGACTCAGTTGGGGCAGGCAAGTTCACACCATGCCACGGCTCTGCCTTCAGGCTGAGCATGTTCGGGAGCACTTATTTGTGTGAGCAAATGTTCTGTATGATGAAGCTCAACGACGCCTCTCACAGATCCCACCTCCCAGACAAACATCTGGCCTCCATTCTGAAAGTGGCTCCAGCTCAGGACTTTAAGCCAAGAATTGATGAACTTGCATCAAAGAAAAGATGGCTGGAAATAGGCCACTCTATGTGGCTAAGTAGCATGCCAACATTGATGCATCGTATTTAGGGCTGTGAAGTAGGCTGCATGTGAGTTTTGCCTGACTGCAAAATTTATTTGTAATTTTTAGGGTTTTATGGGCTGTCGATTGCATCCTTAAAGGCTAGGCTGTATGGGACGTATTAATTACATGATCAAAGATCTTGTACTTTTTTCTTTTTTTTTCAGATTTCCCCCCCGTTTTCTCCCCAATTGTACTTGGCCAATTGCCCCCCTCTTTCAAGCCGTCCTGGTTGCTGCTCCACCCCCTCTGGCGATCTGAGGAGTGCTGCAGACTACACATACAGATACATGTGGGGTCGCCAGCCGGTTCTTTTCACCTGACTTTCTCTCTCTCATTTTCTTCATTCATCAGCCCCTCAAAGTACTCTTTCCACCTTCTCAACACACTCTCCTCGTGTAGCACTGTAGATGTTGACAATTGACTAGGACCAGTTCTAGGTTCGTAGGAGCAGTTTATAACTAGCATCAAATGATTGCAGACCACAGACCAGGGAATAAAGTTTGAACTGCCGGCTTGTTTTTATATAAAGAATTGTAAACATAGACAGAGAAACATACACAATTACACAATAACACAATGAGAATGGGTAAATTCCTTGAAACCTCTTGTTTTATGATTTAACCCTTATTAAACCACTATTTTGAGTTTCAGATATTCTAGATAGATGTTATAGTTCTAATTTAGGATCCTTTTAATTCTAATTTGAAGTTATCTCTTGTTTGAGTTGACAAATTACATTAATTTGTTTTATGTTCTATTTTGTTCTATTAGGCCTTTAAGTTTCAGTTCTAATTTCCATTAACCTAAGTTACTTAACCAGTAAATCAGAATGCCAAAAGTAACACACAATTGCATTACCCCATGAACAGTATGAATGAGTAATAAACTCAGCCGATACAGCAATTAACAATACAATATCAGATCAACAATCAAAATCAATAATCAATGTAGGCTATAATCAATCCTTTTTGGAAAGTCCATTGTTGCTCCACTGAGTCCAACTGCGTTTTTCAGTAACTAACTGGAAATTTCAGTCCTACCACAATCCATGTGCTCGAATCTGTAGGCTGCTGTCCTGAGAATGAGCTGTCTGCAGCCGCAGACAGACCACGTGGATCCAGCAGGTCTCCTATGGGTGGCTCGCCATCTTGTTTCCAGCTTGGGGTATGAAACACCAAGCGCGATCTTCCCAATCCAAAGAAAAACTGTGGCCTGCGTTATAACAGGCACATCACACATGCAAAGACATTGGTTTACATATCTCTCAATAAAATAATCAAAAGAAAACAACAGAAGTACCGATTGACATAGTCAATCTACCAACCGCTAAAACGTGACGCAGTTTAATCTCCTATGCTAGTGCACGATGCTACTGCAGCCTGGCTGCATGCAGCTAGCTGTGACGCAGGTCAGTTTTCTGTGCTAATACACCAGGCTGCTGCAGCCTGACTGGAAGTAGCTAGCTTATCAATTCGGTTTGCACAAAAGAAAAATACATTCTGAATCCGGTTTACAAAAGAAAAACGTAGCTCCTCAATAATCTTTACACAAAATATGATCTACAACATAAAACGGAGCTACTTATAGCTTTAACTAGCCTATGCACACAGACATTGAAAACGGAAAAGTTTGGCTAGTTAGCAATTGACTGACCAAGTCCTGGATGACACTCGGACACGATACAAAACCCAGGGTCCGGAGGGTGATTAAACCAAACAAAATACTCAATTTGGATAAAGAAAGAAACAGTTGTAGCTCACGGCTTTTTCAAAGTAGAATCTTTTATCTCTCGTTCTAGTGGCTTCTCTCAAACGTTTGCCTGGCGCTCTGAAACCGGGCTGGTTCTGGAACTTTCTCCCTCTCGAGCAAGGCAGCTGATTGGCTAATCAGCACTGCACGCGCTGCGTTTTAAGAAATAGCAATCTGAACCAACAATATGAATACGAATTTATTGATGCCATGAATCACTTATCCACTGTTTACTATTTATTTGCAAAATGAATAATTATGATTATTTATTTATTTATTTATTGTGATTCAACTGTAATTATATGTAGGTTATTTTAACCTGGGTTATCTTGACCTAGGTTACACTCACTTGTCAGCACATTTCCATCTCTATCCTTGATTGCACTAACCTGCTGCAGCACTTTGGTTCAACTCTGGCTGTTTTAAATGTGCTATATAAATAAGCTTGACTGGACTTGACTTGACTTGACAGTGAGGAGTTTCACCAGGCGGATGTAGGGCGTGGGAGGATCCCGCTATTCCCCCCAGTTCCCCCTCCCCCCGAACAGGTGCCCCGACATACCAGAGGAGGCGCTGGTGCAGCGACCAGGACACATACCCACGTCTGGCTTCCCACCCACAGACACGGCCAATTGTATCTGCAGGGACGCCCGACCAAGCCGGAGGCAACACGGGGATTCGAACCGGCGATCCCCGTGTTGGTAGGCAACGGAATAGACTGCCATGCTACCCGGACGCTCATGTACTTGCGTTTTTTGTTTTTTATTAAATGTCCCACGCAGCCATTGAGTTGTCGTATTCAGGCCTGTGAAACAGGATGTTCTGAGCTGGCCGTATGGTGGCCTACTTGTAAAAACGTCATCACAATGCATTATTGTGCTCGACTAAGCGCTATGATGGCCAAGCAACCTTTTTTAGGACTTTAAGTGGACCAACTTGTATGTGAGAAGGCAATATGGGACGTACAATAATGAATCAAAGATATTTTATTTTTATTTTTTCGATGAAAAAAGCATGTCAATAGACTATTTATGTCTGGCCCTTGGTGTGATTCTGACTTCCCAGTGTGGCCCTTAGTGAAGTTGAGTTTGACACCCCTGTTGCGTGGTGACAGAGAATGATGGTTATGGTTGTGTCAGGGATATTATGACTGTATTCCTTAGAGAAGACACTAACTTACCGAAAAGCTCAGTGTCTTTCTGCTTTTGTGTGTTTGCGGTTGCACATTATAAACTTAGCAGGCGTGCAGGTTTCTTTACATGCGTGTCAGTGTATGAGGTGTTGTATTGTGTGTCTGCTCTCCACCATTTTCTGTATCTGCAAACCTCATCTCAGAAAACGCATGAAGAAATATTGAAACAGGAGAAACAAATGTGGGGTTCATGAGCATTAGTTAAATGTGTTAAAGGACTTGAAGAACCCACATCCTAAAACGCACAGCCATTTTTTTCTGTTTAATGGACAGCTAAATAGAGATGCATTTAATTTAATGCTTCCCTGCCCAAACCTGCTGTATCCGAGACCAAAGCCACTGGGTTTGGCGACACGTGTCATACATTTCCCCTCTTTTCACCGTGAAAACAGATCTTTTCGCCAATGGCAGGTGGAGATAAAGTAGAAAGACGGCACTGGAATTCAACCGTCAACCCGTCCATTACGTGTCCTCTGTACGGGTCCTTGAGTATGGCTGTTTTTGTTTTTTACCCATGATGAATCTGTCGTTTGCTGATTCAACGCTGGTTGTGAGGCGCTGAGTTGGCCGTTTCTAGCTAACAGGGCCACTCGTTCATTTTTATTTTCTGACTACGTTTGCAGGATGGTTTCTGAATGACCGATTTCAAAGCGACAGGGTCAGATCTCCCATCAGGCCGAGGGGTGTTTGGATCACTAGCTGTGAGTCTGGAAATGCTCTTGTCTGACGCTTTGGCTTAAATTCTGGTTAGGTTTTAGTGTGAAAGCTGGAGGAGATACGGCCGGCTCCCGTCATCCCATCATTTACTGTCGAGCACTGCCGACGTGTTTCGGGCCTTCGCGAAACATCTGAGATCCTTCTATTGGAGAAGTTATCGAGAGTGAAAAAGGACTTTGAACGTCAGTGACTGTGAACTAATTATGCTCCAAAGTTAACTTCAGTCGGAGGTTCTGTTATGGCTGAAAGACACCCGGCCCACCGGCTACACACACATGTACTCGACACATGAAAAAAGAAGAAGAAGAAGAAAGCCACTTTATTTTTGTCATCGTAGGTTACAGTGAATGTGTCCTCTGCATTTAGAGAGAGACCGGCATGCCCTCTCTGAACACGTTTTTTAACATTGGGAGGTTGAATCATAACCGAAAATAGGTGTGGTTTTATGAATTCAGAGCTATTGGCTACTGTCTTCCTGGGTGGGCAGGGCTCGGTACTGCTCGTCACTGTCATTTACAAAAAATGTTGGATAGCGAGAGGATTACAGTTTAGATGAGGAGGATTCGGTGATACAAATAAATGTTAGATAGATAGATAGATAGATAGATAGATAGATAGATAGATAGATAGATAGATAGATAGATAGATAGATAGATAGATAGACAGGCAAATAGATAGATAGATAGATAGATAGATAGATAGATAGATAGATAGATAGATAGATAGATAGATAGATAGATAGATAGATAGATAGATAGATAGATAGATAGATAGATAGCAATACATCGTAGCAAGATCGATAAAGTCTCAGCAAACCAGCACAAACTCAAACCAAGTAGCTAGCAGCAGGGGGTGAAAGAACAGCTTCTCTGTGGTTTTATAGCACCTCGCTACGGACACACCCTATATGCAAATTGACTGGTGTCTACGTATCCACCGGCACAACTTGCCATTGGACACCATCTACAGTCAATCACAGATCTCTCCCCGGTGGCCACAGACGCGCTGTTTTGGCCACTGAATTTCTCCTTGGTCACATCCCAACTCGGAACATGGGCTAGCAATACACTTTTCAGATTTTGATGTCAGTATCACTTTAACCCATCCTATTGTCTAGCAGCAGTGTGCAGCTGCAGCACCCGGGGACCAACTCCAGTTCTTCTTTCCTTTGCCTTGCTCAGGGGCACAGACAGGAGTATTAACCCTAACATGCATGTCTTTTTGATGGTGGGAGCAAACCAGAGCACCCAGAGGAAACCCACGCAGACACGGGGAGAACATGCAAACGCCACACAGGACCTGGGACGGCCTGGGGTTCGAACCCAGGACCTTCTCGCTGTGAGGCAACAGTGCTAACCACTGGGCCACCGTGAAGACAGTTGAATGTTGGCTGAGATTAGAAAACTGGCGGGTGAGACACAAACTCGGTGGGAATTTAAACCAGCATCATGCCCAGACACAGTAGGCCATGTCGGGGCTGAGTAATTGTCTAACTTTGTCTCCAAATAACGTCCATCGTTACTCAGCTGCTTTTTCTACTTTTGGCTTTGTTTGATGCAGTTTGCCAACGTGATGGGAGAACAGTTCGGTTTTGCACCTTCTGGTTCATTTCTAAATCTTTTACTCTTGTTATGTCACACCAAGACATCCATCGATCAGTCAAACTTCACACTTGGTATGTAAGATGAGATGTAATGCACGTTAAAATGAGAGCCAGTAAATACAGCGAGTTTTTTAAAAATTTTTATCAAATACATTATTCGATAAAATAATTGTAAATTTTTATTATAAATTTTAATTTATTCAACATTTGGAAAAAGACAATGTACAATAATAACCAATATAACACAAGCCACAGAAATTAATAGAAAGAAGAAGAAAAAATAAAGGCCAAAAAACAATATCAGCAAAATGACACCAGGACAAAACAAAGGGCAAAAAAACCAAACAAAACAACCCACCCCACCCCAGGGCCCCTAGGACCAAGGACTGCGAACCGGAACATGATCTTCCTTCAAGTTTTCACCTGCCGACACCCACAAACCAGTGTTGGGCTCCTTAACTCCAGTCACGCCAGCAGTGGACTACAAGTAAATTACATGGAGAAACGTGAGGATCCAGTTGCTCACTGAGAGCTTGTCAGCACGTTTCCACCTCGTAGCAACCAATTTCTTGGCCGCAGTAAGGCCAGCAAAATAAGTCTTTTCTGGTCCTCAGGAGCCGGCAGCTGAGTTGAGGGGAGGGTCGGGGGAGTGAATTTTTGTCCCTATCATCTCATGACGACAAACCTCAAGACAATAAGACCATTCAGAATGTTTTGGAGATGTTTCATCTCAATCTTTAGTCACTTCCTGTTTACCGCAAAAAAAGACAAGCTTATCGTGCTATTTTAGTTTGTCATAAGTCTTAATGCTTATTTCAAGATACTGCTAATAAAGTTTATAACCCCCGCTGGCAGATAATAATGCACTTATTTCATGATAATAGGACTTGAGTCAAGATATTTGTGAAAAAATGAAGATTATCTCAAATCAAGTTTCTTGTGTTAAGATTTCCTGTTCAGTGAAAGTGCCTCAACAAGTCTTCTGATCATGAAACAAGAATGCTGTCTTGAAACAAGCCATGTCATCTGTCAATGGGGTCAGAAAATTTTACCATCAGCACCTTAATATTAGCAAAATGAGACTTGAGAGGGGACATTTTGATTGGCTGCACTGGCTGTCAATCACAATCGCTTTAAAATCTCATTATGGCTATATGACACCACAACACACTCCAGAGTTGGTTTTCAATGTCATTCTCGACTTCAGTGTAAAGCTAAAAGTCTAGCGTTACTTTTATGTAAACCAATGAAGTGAAAAGAAAGCAAAGTTAATCAAAAAAGAAAAGTTCTTGCACACTTGGGTAGAGGACAACAATAAAAGACTTTGTCTGAAACCAACACGCTTAAACGCCTGAAGTTTGCGGGCAACAACCATTATTTGCCTTATCCGGGATGGTGATGAGTTGATCAGCTGGCCCTCTGATGCAGCCATAATAAACTGGAGCTGAACATGCTCAAAACAGTGGAGATGACAGTGGACTTCAGGGGGAGCCCCCAACACTGCCCCCCCCCCCCACCATACTCAACAGCACGGTGTCTATGGTGAAAACTACAGACTTCTGGGTTCCACAATCTCCCAGGACCTAAGGTGGGCATCCAACAGAGACACAATCATCAAAAAGGCCCAGCAGAGGAGGTACTTCCTCTGCCAGCTCAAGAAGTTCAACCTGCCTCAGAAACTGCTGATTCAGTTCTACACTGCGATAAGCCAGTCTGTTCTCTGCACATCCATCACTGTCTGGTTTGGATCGGCCACCAAACAGGACAGGGACAGACTACAGCAGATAGTTAGGTCTGCAGAGAAAATCACTGGTGCCAACCTGCCCTCCATTCAGGACTTATACACCTCCAGACTCAGGAAATAGGCAGGCAACATCACTGCAGACCCATCACACCCTGGTCGCAACCTGTTCCAACTCCCCTCCTCTGGTAGGCGCTGCAGAGCACTGTACCCCAAAACAACCACATATAAAAACAGTTTTTTTCCGTGGGCTGTTATTCAAATTAACATTTAACACCATCAGTAAATCTAACCATGTACATGTTGTATATACTGTACTGTACATGTTGTATATACTGTGCTGTACATGTTATATATATTGTGCTGTACATGTTGTATAGACTGTACTGTACATACCGTGCTGTACATGTTGTATATACTGTACATGTTGTATAGACTGTACTGTACATGTTGTATATACTGTGCTGTACATGTTGTATATACTGTACATGTTGTATAGACTGTACTGTACATGTTGTATATACTGTGCTGTACATGTTGTATATATTGTGCTGTACATGTTGTATATACTATGCTGTACATGTTGTATAGACTGTACTGTACATACCGTGCTGTACATGTTGTATATACTGTACATGTTGTATAGACTGTACTGTACATTGTACGTATACTGGTACGCTCTGTCATGTCCATCTACCTCAGGCATGTATGTAAGTAAGCTGATAACATGTATTTCAGCATCTCTGATATATTCTCTGCACCACTGCACCCTACCACCTCTTATTTCACCTGTATCAGTCAGTCCTTGTGTGTATATGTGAAGATTGTTGTGTTGTAGTGTAGTTATTCTATGTTAAGTACACTGAGAGAGCCCTGAAACCGGAGTCACATTCCCTGTATGTGCAATCCTGCATGGCCAATAAACCTGATTCTGATTCTGATGATTCAGCAAAGGCCTTCGTCAGGGACACCAATGTGGACATTATAAGAGGCTCCTTTACATCAGGAAAATTCAGATCACTCAGAAATTTTTTTTCAAATGGTCCAATCAAAAGATGGTACATACTGGACAGTACCCCCGTAGGATTGGTTACCTGATCACCAGGCGGGGTTTGGGAATGAGCAGTGAAAGATCGACAAATAGGTTTTAAAGGATTTGATCACGAAGGCAGAACATCATTATTCTCAACTTCAGCAAAAGATGGAAAATTAAACTTTATACTGTGTTTACCCAAGTCTGTAAAAACCACTGACATGAAGCCACTGCAGAAGTTATTCTTGTGGTATTTCGTTAAAAGTGGGACTCGGTTTAGATTGGTCATCTTCTTTTGTTTTCGCCGCCCCCGTCTCGTCTAAAAACGTGTAGAGACGTTCAGCGGGGTCTTAACGTTTTTAGTTACAGACCCCGGTAGAAGTTGCTGTCCTTGTAATTCCCCCCACGTCCCCCCTGTTGCCAGCTAGCCTCGGATCAATAGCGCTGTCTGAGGGAGACAGAGGCCTTATTGTGGCTGACTTAGCCGTGGCCGGAGCCGTCGACGCCACTAGACTGTGACCGATCCATCCCGGCCCGGCCCGGCTCTGTCTGCACCCCCGCGGGGGAAACACGGCCTTTACTGCTGCTAATGGGAATTTAACACACTTCAGTGTACCGAAAGCCAAATAAAAGCAAATGACCCTGCCACTTAACACACACACACACACCGCAGATGATGACACATGGTGGATACTGGATCTCCACAGTCAGAGAGAGCAACATGTATCACCGGGGAAATGTCTTTGGGCACACAAGCTCCAGAAGCGGCTCCAGTTCCATCATCGCATTTTAATTTCAAATGACGCACAAATTGCTGTCACAAAATGTCAGTTTGTCATAAATGAATGGGCTGTGTGCATGACGACTTCCGGTTTCTACTGCAGTGGTCATACCAGTTTCCTGTTTGTTGGCGTGTGCTATTGACAATGGCATATTTTTCGCGATGCCTGCGAGATTTACCATGGATAAATGTCAACCACATGCACACGACTGTGGACAAACCTTCACCTGCACCTACCAGCAAACTTTCACCTGCACCTACCAGCAAACTTTCCCCTGCACCTACCAGCAAACCTTCAGCTGCACAACTTTCACCTGCACCTACCAGCAAACTTTCACCTGCACCTACCAGCAAACGGGTGAAAAGTTTCAAGTTGTTCATATCAAGTTACGTCCACAATTATGAGGATGAGCGAAGAAACTTTTCACCCGTTTGCTGGTAGGTGCAGGTGAAAGTTGTGCAGGTGAAGGTTTGCTGGTAGGTGCAGGTGAAGGTTTGCTGGTAGGTGCAGGTGAAAGTTGTGCAGGTGAAGGTTTGCTGGTAGGTGCAGGTGAAGGTTTGCTGGTAGGTGCAGGTGAAGGTTTGCTGGTAGGTGCAGGTGAAGGTTTGCTGGTAGGTGCAGGTGCAGGTTTGCTGGTAGGTGCAGGTGAAGGTTTGCTGGTAGGTGCAGGTGAAGGTCTGCTGGTAGGTGCAGGTGAAGGTTTGCTGGTAGGTGCAGGTGAAGGTCTGCTGGTAGGTGCAGGTGCAGGTTTGCTGGTAGGTGCAGGTGAAGGTTTGCTGGTAGGTGCAGGTGAAAGTTGTGCAGGTGAAGGTTTGCTGGTAGGTGCAGGTGAAGGTTTGCTGGTGGGTGCAGGTGAAGGTTTGCTGGTAGGTGCAGGTGAAGGTCTGCTGGTAGGTGCAGGTGAAGGTTTGCTGGTGGGTGCAGGTGAAGGTTTGCTGGTAGGTGCAGGTGAAGGTCTGCTGGTAGGTGCAGGTGCAGGTTTGCTGGTAGGTGCAGGTGAAGGTTTGCTGGTAGGTGCAGGTGAAGGTCTGCTGGTAGGTGCAGGTGCAGGTTTGCTGGTAGGTGCAGGTGAAGGTTTGCTGGTAGGTGCAGGTGAAGGTCTGCTGGTAGGTGCAGGTGCAGGTTTGCTGGTAGGTGCAGGTGAAGGTCTGCTGGTAGGTGCAGGTGCAGGTTTGCTGGTAGGTGCAGGTGAAGGTCTGCTGGTAGGTGCAGGTGCAGGTTTGCTGGTAGGTGCAGGTGAAGGTCTGCTGGTAGGTGCAGGTGAAGGTCTGCTGGTAGGTGCAGGTGAAGGTCTGCTGGTAGGTGAAGGTGAAGGTCTGCTGGTAGGTGCAGGTGAAGGTCTGCTGGTAGGTGAAGGTCTGCTGGTAGGTGCAGGTGCAGGTGAAGGTTGTCGGCAGGTGTGTACGTGTGGTAACATTTATCCATGGTAAATCTTGCAGCCATCGTGAAAAACATGCCACGGTCAACAGCGCATGCCAACAAACAGGAAACTGGTATGACCGCTGCAGGAGAAACCGGAAGTCAGTGGACTACAGTTATGCGCAGAGCCCATTCATCGAAGACAACGCACGCGAGACACCAGCGGTTCCACGTGGATGTAGACTCATTGATTCACGTGTTACTTCTCCTCCACCTACCTGTTGCAGGAAGGACGCTGACACACAGATTTCTCTTACCTCCGCTTCGTTTGCGTCACCCTCCACCGAAGGAAGACTACATGTAAAAGGTATTGCTTTCTCTGTTTTTCTTCTTCTGTTGACTGAGCAGAGTAAGACACACACACACACACACACACACACACACACACACACACACACACACACACACACATCCTGTTTGTGTACACTAAACTCACTTTCCCTCTTTTAGATGTTTCTTTGTTGGTATTTATCGGGCGGTGCATGAATAATATATGACAGCATATAAGTAAACACACAACCCACACCGTATGTAGTGTTATGCGCTCTCCTTGCAACTACTCTGAATATATTAAGAAAAAAAATCTCTTTCTACTTGGCTGAGAACTTAATTGGCCTAATTAGTCGCTCAGTTTGACTTTCCAATTGAAGGTTCCCTTGAAGACGCCTCGCTGGTGGCTCCGGCGGTGCGCGGCGGGGTGAACATGTTCCCACGTACACGTCCCGCTCGCAGCTCCGCAACACGGGTTCGGGATGTTGACACTTAGCTGAGACGATGTGCTGAGAAAACTTTTTCCTCTCTTTCTGCTGATCCATCAGGAGGAGTTGGAGGCTCGTGGGTAGGTGGAGCCGGCTGAGAGGTGGAGCCGGCTGAGGTCGCCTGTGGATCAGCAGAACAGAGATGGTCAAGAGCTGAGGTTTGCAAAAAATAAAGAAAAGGGCGCCATAGCAAAACCGTAGCGGGTTTAATTTGTCTTAATGGTGTTGTGGGGTTGTTGTGCTCATTATCCTCCGCGCTTCATGTGTCTGTTTTCTTTTTTTTAGCACGGCTTTCTTTCTTTCTTTCTGCGCCGTCAGCCTTCTCCTCCCGTTGCTCTCTTTCTGGTTGCTCTCTTTCTATTTGGTTGTAGCTGCACAGTCAGCGAAAACTTCGCGGGGCCCCGTGTAGACCACACCCCCTTTTATGCCCCACCCATCGCCGCCTGTAAGCCCCCACGGTCCATCCCTCTGTGCTGGAGCGTGGGGGCTTTGCTCGCAGACACGCGCACAGCCGCGCGCTGGGCGGGGGACAGCGATGGAAGGTGACAGTATTGGCAGCTGCGCTGATAGGCAGCTCCGCTGTCGCCCTGCGCCGTGCCGGGGTACATGCCGGCCCTGTGTGCTGCGAGCAGATGCGTATTGACCGCTTGTGACACGCTAGGCTGCCGTGGCCTGATGAGAAATAACCACTGTCAGCCCACATCTGCACCTCCCAAGATGTAAACAGGCGGTGGAGGGCGGGTAAAGGAGGTGCAGGCCACAGCGCATTTAGCCTGCAGGACTCCGGACTGGACCTAGACTCTACTGCTTTTCTTCTTTACTTAGTGCCATAAAATACCCCTTTAAAATGAGGCGGTGTGGCGCACAGTATCTACAAACTCATTTCCGGCACCTCCCTTCATCGCTTGAAACAACTACGGTGAGATGACGATCTAATTAAATGCTGTGTCCAAATGAAAATAAACACGTTTCAATACCTTTTTTTTTTTTAATACTGAGGTTTTCAGGCATGGGATGCTAACATAATTGCCGTCCCCCTGTCTTGATTAGCTGGCCCCCATTAAAACCATCCATCCATCCTTTATCCAAACCGCTAATCCTGCTCTCAGGGTTGCGGGGATGGTGGAGCCTATCCCAGCAGTCACTGGGCGGCAGGCGGGGAGACACCCTGGACAGGCCGCCAGGCCATCACAGGGCCCACACACACACACACACCCACACACACACCCACACACACACCTAGGGACAGTTTAGTATGGCCGATTCACCTGGCCTACATGTCTTTGGACTGTGGGAGGAAACCGGAGCCCCCGGAGGAAACCCACGCAGACACGGGGAGAACATGCAAACTCCACACAGAGGACGACCCCCCAAGGTTGGACTACCCCGGGGCTCGAACCCAGGACCTTCTTGTCGTGAGGTGACCGTGCTAACCACTGCGCTGCCGTGCCGCCCCGTTCAAACCAAAACAGTCTCATTCACACACTCAGCTCCCTGGTATACTCCTGAACGCCATCAAATGAAATCCCGTAGGCGCCAGCTGGAAAGACTGCAAGAAAATCAGATTTCCAAGCCTGCACAGACAACCTTCGCCAATACAAAGACGCTCTCATCACAGCCTGCTCCACCTACTACTCACACCTCATACTCTCTGGCTCCACCAACCCCAAGGCTCTCTTTTCCACAAGAAACAAGCTTCTCAACAGGCACTCGGACACCACCCAAAATGCGCACACTTAGCTGGAATGCACGCTTTCTCTCTCTCTCTCTCTCTCTCTCTCTCTCTCTCTCTCTCTCTCTCTTTCTCATTCACATGAAGGCATGTGCACGAGAGGCTGTGTTTCATCACAGCTGTTTTCATAATTCAAACCCACTTTTGTATTTATTGTCTCAGCATGCCCCACACAGTGACCTGTGGACTGTTGAGCTATCAGACTGTCCAAGCACCAGTCTTTACAGGCCCAGTACAGCCTTTTTAGTCCATCAGCCACGCAGAATCATTTCCATTTCCATAAACTGGAAGAGTAAAAACATAATGTCCCAGATCTCTGATGCATTGTATTGAGATTTATCCCAAGTCCAAACTTACACACGGGTATATTTGAAAACGTAGTTTTTTTCTGACCTTTTGTCAACACACAAACTGTGTTTCAGGTCACTGAAAACGGGTCTTTTGGAAATGTCCTTCCAGGCTGAGGATTATCATAAACTCCGTTTTCAGTTTTGATGTGTCCACAGGGAAAAAGCAGTTTTTGGCTTGTTGGCTTTTTTCAGGCTTCTGACTGGCCAACTTGGCTTTAGGGTTAGGGTTATGTCATCACCTGTTGGTTTGGCATGCTTTTGTTTGGGGGGGGGTTTCCTCCCCCCTTTTTCTCCCCAATCGACTCTGTGCATAACTGTAGTCCACTGACTTCCGGTTTCTACTGCAGCGGTCATACCAGTTTCCTGTTTGTTGGCGTGTGCTGTTGACAGTGGCATGTTTTTTGCAATGCCTGCAAGATTTACCATGGATAAATGTCAACCACATGCACACACCTGTCGACAACTTTCACCTGCACCTACCAGCAAACCTTCACCTGCATCTACAAGCAAACCTTCACCTGCACCTACCAGCAAGCTTTCACCTGCACCTACCAGCAAGCTTTCACCTGCACCTACCAGCAAACCTTCACCTGCACCTACCAACAAACCTTCACCTTCACCTACCAGCAAACCTTCACCTGCACCTACCAGCAAACTTTCACCTGCACCTACCAGCAAACTTTCACCTGCATCTAATAGCAAACCTTCACCTGCACCTACCAGCAAACTTTCACCTGCATCTAATAGCAAACCTTCACCTGCACCTACCAGCAAACCTTCACCTGCACCTACCAGCAAACCTTCACCTGCACCTACCAGCAAACTTTCACCTGCACCTACCAGCAAACTTTCACCTGCATCTAATAGCAAACCTTCACCTGCACCTACCAGCAAACTTTCACCTGCATCTAATAGCAAACCTTCACCTGCACCTACCAGCAAACCTTCACCTGCACCTACCAGCAGACGGGTGAAAAATCTCAAGTTGTTCATATCATCCACAGTTATGAGGATGAGGATACTAAGGAGTCTAATCCATCCCATTGAAATGGATGAGTTGGTTATAATTAGGGCGCTACCAAATTCACGGCCGTGAAAATCGCGTCACGGACCGTGAAATCAGCCTCTTCCCGTGTAATTGACCATTTGCCATGAAATGCAGTGAAATGCAGAATTTAAGTGCGCAACTAGTTTGAGGAAATACTGTGCTGACATTATTGACATTTTGGATGCGCGAATAAAAGCATTCACGTGTCTAAGACTTTGATTCGTTAAATGAGCATCCGGGGTGGTCGCAATGATCATTTTTGTTACTAGCATAGTTTGAGTTAGCTGTCGTCAGCATGTTAGCTTAGGCCCTAACGTATTGAAGATGTCGAAATCTAAAACCTCAAAAAACACGACTGCAGACGACAGAGTAATTGAGTTTGGAAAACATATTTTACACGCTGATGGCGGGAAATTATTTTGTACGAGTTGTAATATCTCCTTAGATCACAGTCGACGAGCAACGATTCAGCGTCACTTGGAAAGTGAAACTCGTCTCAACAAAAAGAGGGCTGCCGAAAAAGAACCACAAGGTGGAACCAACAAGAAGCAAAAACAATTTCATCGATGTTTAAGAAAACAACCGAGAGCACTGAGTCTCGACATTTGGCGACCATGGAGCTTGTTGAGGCGTTTGCTAGTGCTAACATACCGCTGGAGAAGCTTGATCACCCGAAACTGAGGGACTACCTTCAACGTAATGTGAGAAATGCGGGCGGTTTACCCAGTGCAAATAAGCTCCGACAAGACTACCTTCCTAAGCTGTTTGACTCACAATTTGAAGAGGTAAAATCTATCATAAATTCATGTGAATCGTTTTCAATTATTTCGGATGAGTCCACCGACGAGCAGGACAATTATGTTTTGCATGTTATTTTCGATTTCATGTCGGACAAGGCCGAAGATGTTGAGACTGGAACTCTAACAGCAGTGCTGGCCGACTGTGCTTACTTGGATGCTGTAAACTATACCACTGTTTCACAAGCCATAATTAAAACCCTCACAAAATATGGTGCAGACTTTAACAAAGTATCTGCTTTCATTAGTGACAATGCAACCTACATGACGAAGTCATACAAATCTGTTCTCCAGGGTCTCATGCCATCTCGGTGCATATCACTTGCAATGCCCACATTATTTCTCTGGTGAGTGAGTTGTGGAGAGCTGAGTTTCCTAGAGTAGATAAGTTAGTGAGCTACGTCAAAAAAGTGTTTAAGCATTGTCCCAGTCGCAAACTACACTATCGGGAAAGCATTGCAGAGAAGTCAGGGGAAACGGTGGGGAAAATTGCCCTTCCACCTGAACCAGTGATTACGAGATGGAACTCGTGGTTTCGGGCTGTACAGTATCACGCAGCTCATCTGGAGTTTCACGCAGATTTTGTGGAACAGGAGCTCGCACTGACACCCCGAACACAGGCATTGACCGAACTGTTAAATCTTTTACACGATCCTCACCTGAATGAGGAGGTCAAATTCATTTCCAAAAATGCCACTAAGCTAATGGACTTGATCACTTGGTTTGAATCTCGACATGTATTAATTCACAAGGCGCACAACAGGGTCATGGATTTGCTCTTTTGGGCAGAAGCACAGGCGAATGAAATTCACTCCGAGTGTGCAGATTTAAATGCCAGTGTTCATCACTTGTTTTCTGGCATGATACAAAAGATCAGGCAGTATTACTGCTACGGAGACGAGTCAAACGAGAACATTACGCAAAGTAGATTTAAACAACCAGCGGCCGAATTCCTGAAAGCAGTGCGCATTTTTGACCCTGCACAAATACTTATTTTGACGGTGGATTTAAATTCACTCAGCACGGACATTCCTGGATTTGACAAAAACTGTAGGCTGGAATTGCCGAACTACAAACACATCGCACAAGAGGTGGACACAACTTTACCAGTGCTAGCTTTTTGGAAATCCTCCGAATCTAGGCTACCACATCTTGCTAAAGTAGCGTGGCGCTGTCTGTCAATCCCGACGAACTCTGTGGACGCGGAGAGGGCCATGTCAAAACATGGACAAGTATTTTCATCGCAGAGACAGAGCATGAAGCCAAGCACCGTCGCAGGATGCTCAATGCTTACATTCAACCACTAGTACGGTTATGCTGTGTACAGTAGGCTGGGCTATTAAGGCCCTGTGTGAATAAAAAGTGTAATTTAATCATTGCCGTGAAATGTCGCATTTTTCTTATAGAATCCGTGAAATCTGTGATTTTCGAGAAACTAGGTCCGTGAAATTGAGCGAAATGTACCGTGAATTTGGTAGGGCCCTAGTTATAATTGATGTGTTGCTTTCACAGAGAAGCTGTCATATCTTAATTTGTAATAAATTAATCTGATTACACGTCAACATTTACAATATAGACCAACACCACATGCCGAGTCACGTCAGTCGCCTAACTGCCTTGTTTTTGTTTTTGTTTTGTTTTTTTGTATTTTTCTCCCCAATTGTACCCGGCCAAGTACCCCACTCTTGCGAACTGTCCCGGTCGCTGCTCCACCCCCTCTGCTGATCCGGGGAGGGCTGCAGACCACCACATGCCTCCTCCCATACATGTGGAGTTGCCAGCTGCTTTTTTTCACCTGACAGTGAGGAGTTTCACCAAGGAGACGTAGCATGTGGGAGGATCATGCTATTCCCCCCCAGTTCCCCCTCCCCCCGAACAGGCACCCCCGACCGACCAGAGGAGGTGCTAGTGCAGTGACCAGGACACATAGCCACATCCGGCTTCCCACCCACAGACACGGCCAACCAAGCTGCACGTAACACGGGGATTCGAACTGGCGATCCCTGTGTTGGTAGGCAACGAAATAGACTGCTACACTACTTGGATGCCCATAAACTGTCTTTATTTTGAATAGAAACGGAAACAAATGGCCTCCATTCGTCCCCGATGCTGGGTTCAGGGAGCTAACTATTGAAAAAAACCTCTGTGGAGAACGGCATCGATTATAATGGAAACGCTTTCTGGATCAGGGAGCGCTACAGGTCACTGCACAATACGACATGGGCCGAAAGTGGAAAAGGGCCTCACGCAGCCCTCTGCCAGTCAGATGTGATTCAAGAAGGCGGCGTGGAAAAACAACAGTCCCTCCAAAATTTACTCCTACTCGCACTCATCCTCACAAAATCCAACCCTCCCATGAATGAGTCACACCCCTTATCCCTCTCTCTCACACTTCCTTTACTTCCTCTTTCTCTCCATTCCTGTAAGATTAAGAACAGTGTGTGTGTGTGTGTGTGTGTGTGTGTGTGTGTGTGTGTGTGGTGTGTGTGTGTGTTTCAGTGTGATGGGTGAACCTACAGTCTGTAAAGATTACACTGAATCCATAAGTGGTTCCCCCCACACCCACCCCTCCTCTCCATACGCGTGCATGTGGTGAGGTGAGTGGGGGATGGAATGTGTGGAGGGAGGCAGCGTGGTGGCAGTGTGATGGCGGGGCACTGAGGGCACAACACAATCAGAGCAGTGCCTGTTTTTAATGAGCAGCCTGTTTATTAAGTCCACTCAGGGAGTCGGTGCAAGTGCTTAGCATTTGCTCTCTAATTAGGAAAGCTAAACAGTCCCCGTTGCTGAGGATCAACCATTAGGGGAGCATGTGTGCACGCGCATGTGTGTGTGTGGCGTGGGATGGTTGTGCGCTGGGTGCAGATTGCCCTGCCAAATAGCAGCGGCGTTCGGGGTTTGACAGGTACGGTGAGAGAAAGAACAAAATGTCAGCCCTGGAAACATTTGGAAAACAAGACTCGTGTTTGGAAGATGAAAGATGAGAATCAATATTCACACTGTCTTTTCTGATGAAGAAACCAATCAGAGAATCAAACCGAGCTGCACTTTTTAACCACCTGCCATCAGAGAGGTATACTACCCACAGATTACAAACACCTGACAAGATTTCGAAACATGACGAATAACAAAAAACTTCCATATCTGCTGGGTGAAATACAGCAACGTGCAAACACAGAAGAAGCAAGATTTGTGAGCTGTTGTGACCGGGAAAGTGGGGCCAAGGGAATCCGCCAGGTAGTTAAGTAACAGCGTTCAAAAACAAATTCAAGTCCTGTCAGAAGCTAAAGGAAATCGTAATATAGTCTGCAAGCAACTAAACAGTTTAACAAAACCGAAGATCACAAATGTGAACCTAAAGTCAGGGAAGATATAGTTTCTGATGAAGACGATGTCAACTCATTCAAGATCAAGGAAGTTGACCAATCAGTTATCTTTAAAGCTGTTAACAATTAAAACACCATTTTCTGTAAGGATATCTAACCTAGATATTATATTGCTTAAAAAAACAAACAAACACACACACACACACAACAGCATTCTGGTTCAGCTCCTTCTTCATCTTATTCATGTTTTCATCAGAACTGGGCAACTCCCAGATGGTGTAATGCCTAGTTTAAAGTCCGGGGATGCTGAAGAGATTAGCAGCTACAGACCAATTAGTCTTCTTCCAGCCCTGTCTAAAGACCCGGAGAAAGTCGTCTCAGAACAACGGCTACATCACTTGGAGACAAACCATTATTTACATCCTCTACAGTTCTGTTTCAGACATCACCATTCCACTGAGTCAGCTACTTGTTTAGCATTAGAAAACATAAACCAGCCACTTGATGAAGGAAATGTAGTAGTTGCAGTGTTCCTGGATTTAAAAAAACGCATTCGACATAATAAACCACAACATCTTAATTTCAAAACTCAATGTTCAATTTGATTGGTGGTTGGGCAGCACGGTGGCACAGTGGTTAGCGCAGGCACAGTCGCCTCACAGCAAGAAGGTCCTGGGTTAAAGCCCCGGGGTAGTCCAAGCCTGGGGGTCATCCCGGGTCATCCTCTGTGTGGAGTTTGCATATTCTCCCCGTGTCTGCATGGGTTTCGTCTAGGTACTTCGGTTTCCTCCCACAGTCCAAAGACATGTAAGTCAGGTGAATTGGCCGTACTACATTGTCCCTAGGTGTCAGTGTGTGTGTGTGTGTGTGTGGGCCCTGTGATGGCCTGTCCAGGGTGTCTCCTTGCCTGCCGCCCAATGACTGCTGAGATAGACTCCAACACCCCCGCGACCCTGAAAGCAGGATAAGCGGTTTGGATAATGGAATGAATGAAACAGGAATCCCCCAAGGAACTGTCTTGGGCCCCATCTTTTTCAGTTTGTATATTAACGACTTGCCAGAAGTGTGGCCTGGTACAGGTCTTCAGCTGTATGCCGACAACACAGTCGTCCATTTGTCTGGCAAAACCTGTGATGCTGTTGCAGATAAGCAAACCAAAAACTTAGAAAAAGTATCAGTTTGGCTTAATGCCTCCTGTTTGACACTTAATACTAAGAAAACAAAGTCTATCTGTTGTTCCATCAAGAAGTGACCTGCAGCAGAATCGTTGAATGTTAGAATTAAAGGTGAGCTTATTGAACAAGTAACAGAGGTGAAGTATTTAGGGGTAATTTTAGATTCTCAGTTAAATTGTAAAAGTCATACTAAAAAGATTTGTAAAATAATTAAGGCTAACCTTAGCTGTTTAAAGATAATAAGAAACTGGTTAACGTTTGATTGCACCCTGTTGTTTCTAAATTCAATGATATTGTCACATCTGTGGTATGGTTTAACTACCTGGTCCTCGGCCAACCAGTCAGTAATCAAATCCATAGTCTCTTTACAATTGGGCCTTGAAAATCTAAGACAAAAGGCAAATCAGGTACCGTTTATTGATTTTCATTATGTAAAGCTTGTGATTAAATCTTTAAATGGATTTTTTTCTCAACCTTTCTGCAAATACATCAAGAGACTGCAGAGCTGCAGCAGATCCACCAGAGCAGCTTCAACTGTAAAGTTTCATCCTGCAGAACATCTGCTCAAACAGCGTTTTCTGTGAAAGCAGCAACGTCCTGGAACTCATTACATGATCACTTAAAATTTGCTGCAAACTTCACCACTTTTAAGTGCTAACAAATCCTGCTTGATTCAGCAACAAACTTGTGCTCATGTCTAGTTTTTAGTTTTGTCTTTTTTCTAGTCTATTTACTACTAAATATGTATCTTGTTGAACTGTATCTTTTCACCCCTCTGTTTTAATCCATTTTCATAGAAGGCCTTCTAGGGACAGGCCTTGCAATGTAGCATCAGCTATAAACACCATGAGACTTGCATCGATAGCTGTTTTCAGTTTGTCTAGGTGCACTGTATCTGTCCCTACCAGATAAACCATAAATAACCACCGTGGACACTGTCCATCATCTGTCAGTAACCGGTGTTTTCCTGCACTGACCATTTGCACTGTACCGATCTCTGTTCATACACATACTGTACATACAGAACAAAGCCCTTTACATGCATTTCTTAGAAAAAATTGTAGCAGTGTTTACACAGTTTTTGGTATTTGTTTTTTAACTGCAATGTCCACGTCCACATTTTTCTAAAAAGTTTTAAGCTATCTGTGTGTCTACACACACACGCACACACACACACATATATATAAATATAAATTTCCCCTCGGCTAATATATATATATATGTGTGTGTGTGTGTGTGTGTGTGTGTATATATAAATATAAATTTCCCCTCGGGGATGAATAAAGTATTCTGATTCTGATATATATATATATATATATATATATATATATATATGTATATACGTATGTGTGTGTGTGTGTATGTATATATAGCGGGTTTTTTTCGAAACCGTCAATTGTGTTGTTATAAGTGCTCAACTAATGAGGAGTGGAATATCAATACAGATACAGGAAAATTTGTATTTTTTTTCCTGCATCTGTATTGATATATATACACACATACACACACATATATATACATTTATATACATGTATATACATATATATAAACACACATTTATATATATACATTTATATGTACACACACATTTATATATACATACATTTATATTTATGTATATATACACACACACACACACACACACACACACACACACACACACACACACACACACACACACACACACATTTATATATGGGGGATAGGGGGTCGTCCCAGGTCGTCCTCTGTGTGGAGTTTGCATGTTCTCCCCGTGTCTGCGTGGGTTTCCTCTGGCTGCTCCGGTTTCCTCCCACCGTCCAAAGACATGTAGGCCAGGTGAATCGGCCATAATAAATTGTCCCTAGGTATGAATGTGTGTGTGTGTGTGTGTGTGTGTGTGTGTGTGTGTGTGTGGGCCCTGTGTGATAGCCTGGCGGCCTGTCCAGGGCATCTCCCCGCCTGCCGCCCAATGACTGCTGGGATAGGCTGCAGCATCCCCGCCACCCTGAGAGCAGGATAAGCGGTTCAGATAATGGATGGATGGATATATTTATATATATACACTCACTGGTCATTTTATTAGGTACACCTTGCTAGTACTGGGTTGGACCCCCTTTTGCCTTCAGAACTGCCTTAATCCTTCGTGGCATAGATTCAACAAGGTACTGGAAACATTCCTCAGAGAGTTTGGTCCATATTGACATGATAGCATCACGCAGTTGCTGCAGATTTGTCGGCTGCACATCCATGATGCGAATCTCCCGGTCCACCACATCCCAAAGGTGCTCTATTGGATTGAGATCTGGTGACTGTGGAGGCCATTTGAGGACAGTGAACTCATTATCATGTTCAAGAAACCAGTCTGAGATGATTCGAGCTTTATGACACGGTGCGTTATCCTGCTGGAAGTAGCCATCAGAAGATGGGAACACTGTGGTCATAAAGGGATGGACATGGTCAGCAACAATACTCAGGTAGGCTGTGGCGTTGACACGATGCTCAATTGGTACTAAGGGGCCCAAAGTGTGCCAAGAAAATATCCCCCACACCATTACACCACCACCACCAGCCTGAACCGTTGATACAAGGCGGGATGGATCCATGCTTTCATGTTGTTGACGCCAAATTCTGACCGAATGTCGCAGCAGAAATCGAGACTCATCAGACCAGGCAACGTTTTTCCAATCTTCTATTGTCCAATTTTGGTGAGCCTGTGCGAATTGTAGCCTCAGTTTCCTGTTCTTAGCTGACAGGAGTGGCACCCGGTGTGGTCTTCTGCTGCTGTAGCCCATCTGCCTCAAGGTTCGACGTGTTGTGCGTTCAGAGATGCTCTTCTGCATATCTCGGTTGTAATGAGTGGTTATTTGAGTTACTGTTGCCTTTCTGTCAGCTCGTACCAGTCTGGCCATTCTCCTCTGACCTCTGGCATCAACAAGGCATTTTGGCCCACAGAACTGCCGCTCACTGGATATTTTCTCTTTTTCGGACCATTCTCTGTAAACCCTAGAGATGGTTGTGCGTGAAAATCCCAGTAGATCAGCAGTTTCTGAAATACTCAGACCAGCCCGTCTGGCACCAACAACCGTGCCACCTTCAAAGTCACTTAAATCACCTTTCTTCCCCATTCTGATGCTCGGTTTGAACTGCAGCAGATCGTCTAGACCATGTCTACATGCCTAAATGCATTGAGTTGCTGCCATGTGATTGGCTGATTAGAAATTTGCGTTAACGAGCAGTTGGACAGGTGTGCCTAATAAAGTGGCCAGTGAGTGTATATGTGTGTGTGTGTGCGTGTGTATATGTATATATATATTTCATATATCAACACAGATACAGGAAAAAAAGGTTCAATACATTGCAGCAACGTATTAAAAACTTTTCCCCCCTGTATCTGTGTTGATATTCCGCTCCTCATTAGCTGAGCACTTATAACACCGTTGACGGTTTCAGGAAAAAATGCATATATATATATATATATATATATATATATATATATATATATATATATATATATATATATATATATATATATACACTACGCTGTGAGCCCCTCTGTGTACGCGTTCCTTTATTCTAGCAGAGCCGTGCTCGTTCCAAATACATTTTGGGGTTTTACTTCCCACGTGCTTTGGCAGGGTAAATGCATTGTTCCCATGACAGTAAAGCCTTTTGAATTTGAATTTGAATCAACAGGAACTTATCGTGAGGTTGGCCGTATAAGGCCCGACGTCGTCGTCATGGTGATTGGGACAAGAGTGCCACCAAGTGGTGGTGTGTCTGCACAGCAGGACCGGAGAGCTGAGACGGATGGGTGAAATATTGTTGAACTGGTCCCCAGAATCGAGCGTCCTCCCAACAGCACACTCCGTGATATTCACCCCATCGCCGAGTGTGGAGGACACGTGGAGGGGCAGCTGTTGTTCTCGTGGATGACAGGAAGCAGGAAATGACGGCAGACAGGAGGATGCGGAGGTCGCCCACTGGTAGTCACACTCATTCATGTACACTGAAAGCCCACATTGTGAGCAGCTGAGAACGTGTGAGGCCACGAGAAGAAAGAGAGGGTTGATCAGGATGGACAGCAGGGCTGCTGAGAGCTAAACCTTGTCTCGTTCCAGCAATACAGCTCTGCAGGAAGTGACCCGTCACAAATAAGACACACAGTAGTTAACACAAGGTGCTCTTTGCTTGTAATAAGTGAAAAATCTGCCGTTGGAACGAGTGGAAATACACTTGTTAACAAGATGCACCGTCTAGAAACAAGCCCTGATAGCTCCAGGACATGGTGCTTGTTGTGTGTCTGTGTCTTATATGAAGTGTAACGAGATGTGTTGTCTTAATGTAACACACAGTCACACAACAAGCAACATCTGACAGCTGATGTTACTTATGGCATGAAACAGGCTTGCACTGTCTCATAAAGAATTTACTTGACTCACTGGATTGATATATATATATATATACACACACACACACACACACATATCTATATGTATACACACACACACACACACACATATATGTGTATACACACACACACATATATGTATATATACACACACATATATATATACACACAAACACACATATATACACACACATATATATATACACACACTCACACACACACATACACACACATATATATATATATATACCGTGTAACATGTCCTGTTGTGATTATGTATCACATATCATTCATCACTTTACTAACACAAAGACATGAGTGAGATAAGTAATAACCCAGTCTCTCTCTCTCTCTCTCTCTCTCTCTCTCTCTCTCTCTCTCTCTCTCTCTCTCTCTCTCTCTCAGACTCTCCCGCTTTGTCTCTTCCTCTCTCGCTCTCTGTCTCTCTCTCGCTCTCTGTCTCTCTCTCGCTCTCTGTCTCTCTCGCTCTCTGTCTCTCTCTCGCTCTCTGTCTCTCTCGCTCTCTGTCTCTCTCTCTCGCTCTCTCTCTCGCTCTCTGTCTCTCTCTCGCTCTCTGTCTCTCTCGCTCTCTGTCTCTCTCTCGCTCTCTGTCTCTCTCGCTCTCTGTCTCTCTCTCGCTCTGTCTCTCTCGCTCTCTGTCTCTCTCTCTCGCTCTCTATCTCTCGCTCTCTGTCTCTCTCTCTCTCTCTCTGTCTCTCTCTCTCGCTCTCTGTCTCTCTCTCGCTCTCTGTCTCTCTCGCTCTCTGTCTCTCTCTCTCGCTCTCTGTCTCTCTCTCTCGCTCTCTGTCTCTCTCTCGCTCTCTGTCTCTCGCTCTCTGTCTCTCTCTCTCGCTCTCTGTCTCTCTCGCTCTCTGTCTCTCTCTCTCGCTCTCTGTCTGTCTCTCTCGCGCTCTCTGTCTCTGTCTCTCTCTCTCGCTCTCTGTCTCTCTCTCGCTCTCTGTCTCTCTCTCTCTCTCTCGCACTCTCTGTCTCTCTCAAATTTCAAATTCACATCCAGAAGTGTTTATCGGTATGAGAAGCAGGTACTTGTGTTGTCAGGTCAGTCATTACAAATGGAACAAGAAATCGGAACATGTACTTTTACATAGACACATACAAGGAATCAGAACATACACAGGCGCAGTATAAAAACCAGATTGGTCATTAGTTTCCAGTAGTACTTATTAATTATTTATTATTTAACCATTATTATTTTTATCTTTATTCATTTTATTTTATTTTATTTAAAGCAGTAGGATAGTTAGGACGACTATCTGTGTGTGTGCATGTGCATACGTATATGAGCCTGTGTGAGCTTGAGTGTGTGTGTGTGTGTGTGTGTGTGTGTGTGTGTGTGTGTGTGTGTGTGTGTGTGTGTGTGTGTGTGTGTGTGTGTGTGTGTGTGTGTGTGGTCTTGGGCATCTTTGTGTAAAAAGTAGGAAATGTGTTGTGTGTGGATGTGTGTATCATTCCGTGTCCCTCAGGTGGTGGCAGGTGAGGACATGTTGTGTAGCTGTAGTACAGTGCTTTGTCTTCAGCCAGTAAGCAGGCTAGTTTACTGTGGTTTGGTAGAACATTGAATTTGGGGTGTTTTTCTTCAGATTTTGGGAAGACGCAATCACGAATCTCTCTCTGTCTGTCTCTCTCTCTCTGACTCTCTCTCTCTATCTGACTCTCTCTCTGACTCTCTCTCTCTCTGACTCTCTGTCCATCTGTGACTCTATCCAAATTCAAATTCAAATTTGCTTTATGGCATGACAAGCATTCTCATATTGCCAAAGCATTGATAACATATGATACAAAATACTTCGTCATAGCAAACAATACAAACAAGATAAGGCAGTCGAAAACAAACAAACAAACAAACAAACAAACAAACAAACAAACAGACAAATAATATTAGTGAAGTGATTTTCATCTCTCGTTGTCCCTCACTTTGTGGCAGCTGCCACCATGAACATTGAGCTTCCTCCGCTAATAAGCAGGGGACTGCCTGGGCAGAGTCAACATGTATTTGTGTTTGTGTTATTTGTGTGAACTTGGGGTGGTGTTCTGTTCTTATATGTTTGTGTTTGTCACATGTGGTCAAGAAGTGGCGCTGTGTCTCCACCACTCCTTGACCACAGTGAGACGCCGCCTGTCTGTCCTCTCTGGGCAGCAGGTTTGTGTGTGTGGGTCTGTCTCCATGGCCGGGCTGTGCTCTCTGGGTGTGTACATTGTCAAGGTGTTTCTCGGTGTGTTACCAGTCACCATGGTCACATGTTCTGCCGTGGGGTACTGTCTGTTTAGAGCCACACAGCCCTGGCGTTTACGTTGGGGTTTTGTTGTTCTGGTCCAATAGGTTTCATGGTCGTGTTTGTGTTGATTGACAGGTTGGTTGGGTGGGATGTGTTGAGGAGTGACGTCACCGTCCTGAGGCTGGTTATTATTAGTGGTGTCCAGAAGGTCTAGTGCTAGTCTGTTGAGCGTCAGGACCAGCTGACTCAGGGGACTCTTCTCTATGTTCATCTCTTGGCTTCTGAGGGATTTATAATGACAGGATTTGGGGTCACTCATTTTTAGATGTTTCCAGAATTGAATGGCTCTTTTTTCAGTGTGAATTATTCGAGGGTGTTGGCCCAATTCTGCTCTGCATGCATTGTAGGGAGACTTCCTCTGGACCCGCAGGATTCTCTTACAAAATTCTGCATGCAGGCTTTCGATTGGATGTTTTTCTCATTTTCCGAATTCGTGCTTTGTGAGAGGACCCCAAACCTCGCTGCCATATAGTGCAGTTGGCTCAGTCACTGATTGAAAGATTTTGAGCCAGGTCCTAATTGGGATGGCAGCATGTGTTGACTTTTGGATGGCATAGAAAGCCCTTCTTGCCTTCTCTTTCACTTCACTAACGACCAAGTTAAAATGTCCAGTGGACCTGATCTTCATTCCTAGGTATGTGTAGTTAGTTGATTGCTGGATTTTAGTTGTTCCTAGGGTGAAGTTGTACTTTGTTCCCTGACATCGGGACCTTTTTTGAAATATAACTATTTTAGTTTTTTCGGGGTTAATGGCCCGGGCCCAGGTCTGACAGAACTTTTCATACAGAGCCAGGTTTTGCTGTAGACCCTCTTCTGTTGGTGACAGCAGAACCAGGTCATCTGCATAAAGGAGGAACTCTATCTATGACTCTCTATCTCTCTGTCTCTCTCTCTGACTATCTCTCTCTGACTATGTCTCTGACTCTCTCTCTCTGACTCTGTCTTTGTCTCTCTCTCTCTTTCTCTCTCTGGCTCTCTCTGGCTCTCTCTCTGACTCTGCCTCTGTCTCTGACTCTGACTCTGTCTCTCGCTCTCTCTCTCTCTCTCTCTCTGACTCTGTCTGTCTGTCTGTCTGTCTCTCTCTCACTCTCTCTGACTCTGTCTCTCGGCTGATGTGGTGAAAGCAGAGTGGGTGTATTTTTAGCTCAGACACAGATGGGGCCGTGGCATCATGTCAGAGGCCAGAATGTTCTTTATCTCAGTTGTCAGACTCTCCGACACTGTAATGCATCCCAACTACTTGAGGGTTGGGGGGGGGGTCTTCAGTATAGTCTTTTTTAAAACCATTCCTTTTCAATCGTAGTATGTAATTACAGGGTTGTGTTTTTCCTACGGCTACGTGACCTCTTCAGCTTGGTAAATACAGTCAGAGGAGTGCTTGCATTGCCCAGCCTCTCTGAGACCCACATGCAACCTGTGATTAAGCCAAGGCCCTATTTATACTGCATGACAGATTTTACCACATACCATGAAGGAAAAATAGTACATCATTACTGACAATGAGACAACTCCATCGCATTAACCTTCATATGAGCTGGTTGTACTTGATGTGTGCATGTTCGGCTGAATTTGAATCATTTTGTTCAGCGTCTGTGACAAACTCTGTATGGCTCTAGAGAGGTTTGGGTAGGAGAAGATGATTTTCAGTTCATAGAAAAAGCTGTCGTCACTTAATTTGTCTTAAACTTAATTAAATTAATCCTCCATTGTTTATTATGTACAGTACAAAGCCGCATGCCGAGTAACGTCAGTCACCTTTTGAATGGAAAGAGAAACAGGCTTTATTCTCGCTATCTGGGATCTAAATGTACCCTGAACTTCATATGGAAGAGAGAGACATAGAGAGAACTATGTTGATTTTAGTAGAAACGCTTTCTAAATAAATCAACGTGTGCACTCTGACTCACCTCCAGAGGGGCGTCATGCTGTGATGAAACCATGACTGAAGATGGCAGCACAAATTTAAGTTTGCGGCAGCCTCACCCAGTACCTTCCACCCAGTGTCTTTGTCCACGTCTGTGTCTAAGTTTGTGTCTTTGTTTGATGGCTGAGAGAGCTGGCTCTGAATCAGCTGGGAGAGCTTGGTCTGCTGTGTCCTGTGGGCCCAGGGACCATGGCCCCGCCTGGAGCTGCGCCTGAAGAGGAAACTCTGAGGGCAGTCTGACAGGACGCAGAAGTGGGGCAGGCTAAGCTAACTACCAGCCCATGCAGACCGGCAGACCCATAACACGGAGGGCGGTCTGGCAGCGGCCTCGTCTAGCATTGACTGTGTTTGTGGTGTCCTCATGTGTAGTGCTGGGAGAACTGGTGATCAGCCCCCCCCCCCCCCGGGGGGGGGCCTGATCTGCTGCGTCCAGTGGGCTCAGGGACCACGGCCCTGCCTGGAGCTGCACCCGAGGAGGAAACACCGAGGGCAGTCTGACAGGACATGGAAGCAGGGCAGGCCAAGCTAGCTGCTAGCCCATGCAGACCAGCGGTTCTGACAGTCATCCTGGCATTCACTCTCTTGGATAGTGATTTTTTTTTTTGATATGTGTTTTTGTAGTTCTTGTAGTTTGGATAGTTTGGATATGTTTGTGTCTTTATGTTGCACTGCTGTGGACTGGGGGACATGATATTTCATTTCATTTCATGTACGCAAGTGCATGAAATGAAATGACATATAAATGTTTCCGATGTTCCTGTTTCCTGAAGAGTGAGAAAGGGAGCTGGAAGGTTCTGCGGCTCGAACCCAGAACCTTCTTGCTGTGAGACATTGATGGACAATATAGAGAGGGCTGTGAACTCCCTCTTTTTTTGACAGGTAATGAGAATTTATTGCTTTGTAAAAATACTTGGTGGATCCTGGTCCAGAGTAGGGGTCAGGATGGGAAACCCGTGTAAAACACAATAGTGATTTCAGGCCCTATTCGTGCTGAAATCAAAGGTTTTCCCATCAGACCCATTTCCAAATGTTATCATGCTCACTGTCACAAACAAATCACAGTAACATCCATCCATTATCCGAACCGCTTGTCCTGCCCTGAGGGTTGCGACAGGCCGCCAGGCCATCACAGAGGGCGCGCACACACCTAGGGACAACTTAGTACGGCCGATTCACCTGACCTACATGTCTTTAGACTGTGGGAGGAAACCAGGGCCCTGGAGGAAACCCACACAGACACGGGGAGAACATGCAAACTCCACACAGAGGACGACTCGCGACGACCCCCAAGGTTGGACTACCCAGGGGCTCGAACCCAGGACCTTCTTGCTGTGAGGCGACCACGCTAACCACTGCGCCACCGTGCTGCCCTCACAGTAATATGAAAGACAGTATTTCTTTTGAAAGCCGAAGGACCAGTCACCTCGATGACCTCAAACAGCTGTGGTTTGTTTGAGTGAATCTGATGAAATGAGGTGAGGGGACTTCTCGGTCTGCCTCAGCGTGTCGAGTTAATGGGCGAGCTGCAGCTGCAGTCTGAGTACCTCTGGACCTCAAATACCCCCTCCTGGGGTAAAACCCAGCAGGGGAGAGCCCATTCACCTCACAACAGAGACTAAGCAGAGGACCTCTACCAAAGTCTTCTTTTTTCTTTTCTTTTTCTTTTTTTCCTGCAGGAGAAATGGACTGTGCTGCAGGCAAAGGCTGGGGGTCAAGTGGTCGGTTTTGTGCATCACAGCCAGGAGGTGATGGAGACAGCCAGGAGGCGATGGAGACAGCCAGGAGGTGATGGAGACAGCCAGGAGGCGATGGAGACAGCCTGTCCACCTGACAGATGAGATGCTCCACCAGAAACCCACATGAGAGAGAGAGAGCAAAGAAGAGAGAGAGAGAAAGAGGGAGGAAGAATGAATGAACACAGACACACAAATCACAAATTCAAGTACAAACACAGACACATACATGCATACACTTACATACATACACAGCACAAACACGAAAATATACAAGTAAAAAACATTGTCCTCCCAGAGTGTAATTGTGTAGTATTGTGTATGAGATGTGCTTGGCTGTGTTCAAGTCTGATGGCTCTGCACACCTGTGGCACACACACACCTTAAAACAGGTGCCCCCCCCATTTTTTACCCCAATTGTATCCAGCCAATTACCCTACTCTTCCGAGTCGCCCCGGTCTCTGCTCCACCCCCTCTGTTGATCCGGGGAGGGCTGCAGACTACCACATGTCTCCTCCCATACAGGTGGAGTCACCAGCCGCTTCTTTTCACCTGACAGTGAGGAGTTTCACCAGGGGGACGTAGCGTGTGGGAGGATCACGCTGTTCCCCCCAGTTCCCCCTCCCCCCTGAACAGGCGCCCCGACCGACCAGAGGAGGCGCTAGTGCGGCGCCCAGGACACATATCCACATCCGGCTTCCCACCCGCAAACACGGCCAATTGTGTCTGTAGGGACGCCCGACCAAGCCGGAGGTAAAATGGGGATTCGAGCCGGCGATCCCCATGTTGGTAAGCAACAGAATAGACCGCCACGCTACCCGGACACCCACAGAATGCCATGCTTTCTAATGACTGTTGTTATTATTATCATAAATCTGGCTGTATTGTTGAATATATGCTGCAGCAATACTGACAAAATGTTGTATGACATGTCAGTAAAGCTTTGAATCTATGAAGTTTGTCAGTAAAGCAGCTTTGGCTCTATGAAGGAGGATAGAGGATGAACTAGGCGGGAATGGAAAGAGTGAGAGATGAGAAAAGACAGAGGAATAGGAAAGGATGGTAGAATGAGAGAGAGAGAGAAAGAGGGGGGTGACAGTTAGGAGGTCCATTGAGTCAAAACCAATTCTAATTTCAATCGTCAGCCTGTCGGCTTTTATTCAGACAACGTGAATCTTAATCAGCAGCAGATGCTTGTCCTTTAAAATCTGACTGGAGACAAAGACGGTCTCATAAAAGTCACTTTTTACCGCCGTTAGTACATTTTCTCCATTCTCTATTCCACCACAGCAAACTGCTGTGTCATTCTTTGCAGGGATGCAAATGATAATGAACAATATGTTCTCTAGTGAATGTTTTCCCTCATTAAACTCGGTATTCCCACCAGGTATTGCCACCGGGTATTCCCACTGGGTATTCCCACCAGTGCCCAGCCAGAGAGCCACCCGTCTGTCTGTGGATCTTTCAAAGGGAAGCTCTCCTCCTCCGTCCTCCATTAGGAACCTCATTTCTGTATGCTGTCCCTTAAGACAGGGTCAAAGGTCATGCAGATACCAGACTTCACCTGGTGCCTGGTTAGGTAATATGGAAATGATGGTGTCCAAATTCTGCCGACCAAAACAAAAGAACTCAAAAATTGCAAGCACAAAAACGGCTTGTTCATTCAGCAGTCTAATGAAGCGTCATCAGCATCTGTATGGGACTTGATATTAAAAGGCGGATGGAAGATACAGACTCATTTACTTCATTCAAAAAATACCTAAAAACCTTCCTTTTCCAGGTCTACCTTCACCCTGAAAAGCTCTCTGATGGTCCTTGGCAGCCAATATGAATCATCCAATACTATGGCTGGTGTCAGCTGTTACTATTGCACCCATTCTTACTTAATCCCCTGTGGGGAAATTAATGCTCTGCATTTAACCCATCCTAGCTGTGTACCTAGGAGCAGTGGGCAGCCGCCGTGCGGCACCTGGGGACCAACTCCAGTTCTTCTTTCCATCACTTCAGTCAGGGGCACAAAAAGACATGCATGTTAGGCTATTAACCCTAACATGCATGTCTTTTTGATGGTGGGGGAAACTGGAGCACTTGGAGAAAACCCACCGCAGACACAGGGCGAACATGCAAACTCCACACAGAGGACGACCTGGGATGACCTCCAAGGTTGGACAACCCCGGGGTTCGAACCCAGGACCTTCTTGCTGTGAGGCGACAGCGCTAACAACTGGGCCACCGTGCCGCCCATTTCATATAGAACAACTGTGATTACTACCTAGCAAATACACTACTACCAATACTACTATTGATTCATACTTCATATAGAACTACTATTATGTGATTGCTATGTAGCAAATTATTACTACCAACTACTACTACAGCTTCTTCATATAGCACGGTGTCTGCAATGAAAACTACAGACTTATGGGTTCCACAAATCTCCCAGGACCTAAGGTGGGCATCCAACATAGACACAGTCATCAAAGAGGCCCAGCAGAGGAGGTACTTCCTCTGCCAGCTCAAGAAGTTCAACCTGCCTCAGGAACTGCTGATTCAGTTCTACACTGCAATAATCCAGTCTGTCCTCTGCACATCCATCACTGTCTGGTTCGGATCAGCCACCAAACAGGACGGGAACAGACTACAACAGACAGTTTAAGTCTGCAGAGAAAATCATTGGTTCCAACCTGCCCTCCATTCAGGACTTATACACCTCCAGACTCAGGAAATGGGCAGGCAACATCACTGCAGACCCATCACACCCTGGTCACAACCTGATTTGATTCTACTACTACTAAAAGTTTGGGCTGCTCCCGTTAGGGGTCACCACAGCGGATCATCCGTTTCCATCTCTTCCTGTCTTCTGCATCTTCCTCTGTCACACCAGCCACCTGCAAGTCCTCCCTCACCACATCCATAAACCTCCTCTTTGAACTTCCTCTTTTTCTCTTCCCTGGCAGCTCCATATTCAACATCCTTCTCCCAATATACCCAGCATCTCTCGGTCCTGTATTTGATTACCATCTGAAAAATAAACTACTAGTACGTCATACAGTTCTACTACTACGTCATATAGATCTTTTGTGTGGTTATTTTGTAGAAAATGTACTACTACTGCTGCTAATACTTCTACTATATGTAGTTCAACTACAATACCATTATTGTGTAGCAAATGTCCTACTGCTACTTCAGAAAATACTACTTTGATGTGATTACTATGTAGCAAATGTACTACTGCTACTACTTCATATAGAAGTACTATTTGATTATAATGTCGAAAAACTCTACTTCTAGTACGGCTATACCAATACTTCTACTACATCCATCCATTTCCCAAACCTCTTATCCTGCTCTCAGGGCCGCGGGGATGCCGGAGCCTATCCCAGCAGTCATTCGGCAGCGGGCAGGGAGACACCCTGGACTAGTAGGAAACCGGAGCACCCGGAGGAAACCCACCACAGACATGGGGAGAACATATGTGACGACCCGGGACGACCCCCAAAGTTGGACTACCCCGGGGCTCGAACCCAGGACCTTCTTGCTGTGAGGCGACCACACTAACTAACCATTGCGCCACCGTGCCGCCCTACTTCTACTACACGTAGGACAATAATACGGTTACTATGTAGAAAATGTACTACTTACTATTTCAAAAAGTACTACTATGATATGATTACCACATAGCGCTCTATGATACCAGTTGGTAACACTCCAAGTATCTGTTCATGGCTGACTCTAGAAACTTGTTTTGGATGAAACTGTATATTAAGTTAGTAAATGCAAACGAGCTGTTGTTCATGTAACAACCTTTGAAACTGCGTGGAAAGTAAGAATACTGTGAGGAAGTAGATCCAGCAAAAATAAATGCTAGGGTTTTATTTTTACATAAAAGAGGCTTGGCAAAGCAAAGTCTGACATTTTAAGTTCTCATCAAAGCGGTATCGTCTCTGAACTATTGAACAACAATGGCACTGATGATCTGAAACCAGCCTCACATACGCCGTAGTATAAATATTTAAAGTACCCCTGCTATTTCTGTAGATTCAGGGTAATTAAACTTCTTCTACCCTGCAGTGAAATGAGGATTCGCTGGTCTTGCTGCTCTGCATGTCTCCGGGAGGCTCTGATCCGCGGTGGGGCTTTACCCAATGTAGACCTGCAGCCTGTTTTCTACACTAACTGATATTTAATGAATTGGGACTGGTATTACTTAGATACCAGTACTACTTAGATACCAGTATTACTTAGATATCAATAAGCTTTTGGGCTCCGATCGGGTACACAGTTTATCCTGCCAACTTTCTTTAAAACCAGAGAAAGTAGAAGAAACTGGGAAGGAGGAAGGCCACTTATTGAGAAGACTCATTAATCTGAAAGCTTTTATTATTTTCTATTAATCAATCGCAGTCACCTAGGGCCCACCCATAATACTGCTAATCATAGATAGATAGATAGATAGATAGATAGATAGATAGATAGATAGATAGATAGATAGATAGATAGATAGATAGATAGATAGATAGATACTTTTTAGTCCTCCTTAAGAATATTCTTTGCAACTACCTGTTCATCCAGATACAAGTTCACCTTCATACTTACATACAGTATATGTACGTACATACAGAACATACCTTTATACACATGTGCTACCACACAGTGCCTGCAGCATGCATCACACTGTAATGTCACAAAAGTACACACAGGCGGGAGGTACAGGATGTCTCCATGACTGACGGGTGTAAACCAGCATCCATCCTGTGAGGAGAAAATGAGAGGAGCCCCTCGCTTCGTCTCTTTGTCTGAAGTCATTTATGTCCAAAGGAGTTGAATCAAGTGCAACTGGACTTGGTATATATCTATATATATATGGTATATATTGGTATATATATATATTGGTATATATCTATATATACCTATACCAAGTCCAGTTGCACTTGATTCAACGCCTTTGGATAACCATGACCTGGATGAATGAGAACATTCACAGACAAGTCATTTATGGCTCTGCTGCAGGAATCCTGCAAAACTGCTTGGGAATGCCGGACGTGAATATGACTGGTTAAAATCACATCTGTGCGTGCTGAAGATCTAATGGCGTTGGTTCGATGTCGTTGTCATCCAGGTGCAGGGCCTGCAGCATGCACCCTGCATGTCTCGAAGAAGAGCTGTTCTTGTGTCTCATGTTTGACCAAATATCGATTTAAACCTCCAAATGTGCACTGCAGCAAATTGTCTGCCTCTTTTTGACGACGGTTTGCACTTTATTGCAGGCAAAAATAATTTAGATGAGTGAATAAATGAACGAGTGGTGATGATTTATTTCGAACATGTAAACAAGCAGGATATCACATACAGATAATCCATTGCCAATAATCTGAAGTGATCGACAAATCCACATATCAAACTCAGCGAACACAGCTCCATATACATCAGATTATTATTACATGTTGGAAAAGCAGTAGGAGGAAGTGTACACTTGTTTTTTTCCTAACCTTTCTCACCTACTCTTAAGTTAATTCAGCTACTATACATTACAAAAGGAAAAGAAAATATATTTAAATATGTTACAAAAAATATACGACAAACCCAGATATCCACTCGGTGTCATATAAAGGAAAATTAAAAAAGTAATTAGGAATGTTTGGAGATAAGTAAAACTTAGACAGTTAACACAACTCTTCATCGTCCCTGTATCTCTTGATTATCAGTCTTTTGTACTTATTGAACTGTGTAATGTTTGTACTTCGTTTGAGCTCCATGCTCACACTGTTCCACTGTTCCACCCCACAGGTTGAAATGCCCATGCTCTTCAAAGTTGTTCCAACACATCATTTCGCGAAGTTTAATTTCCCTCTCAAATTATATTCCCTGTCTCTATCTGAGGATAGTCATTGAACATTATTTGTGCTGTGTTAAATTCTACTAAATCCCTGAACTTCAAGGCATTTGCATTTAAAAATAGCTTGTTGGTGTGTCCATGATATCCTACATTATTAACTATCCTTGTGGCTCTTTTTTGTAGTGTACATAATGGCTGTAGGTTGGTGTTGTAGGCGTTACCCCATGCCTCTCCACACAGTACATCAGATGTGGTAAAATAAATGACCAATACAGTGTGCAGTGATTTATGATCCGGAAGATGTCTTGCTTTTCTCATGACTGCAATGCTCCTTGCCAGTTTTGCTCGCACGTGTTTTGTGAGGTTTCCAGCAGATTTTGTCGTCTAGCGTCACACCTAGAAATGCATTTCCATATATGAGAGGAAAACACCTGCTCCTGGAATAAGACACATCGAATCAAACTCGATATATAAGGCGTTTCGTACATTGCAATGCGGTGTGGTGCGCTTGGCGTGAAGTGACACTGCACAGATAGAAAGAGGGTCGATGAGAAGAGGAGGAAACCGACGGAGCCGATAAACTGCGCAACGAGTGAGAATGCCTCCGGACAGCGGGTGGCGGTAGTGAGCTGCTTTCGCCTTTTTCTGCAACACGACAGACGAAACGGCACGAGGAAGATTCAACAGCGACATAACTTGGTGAGACCTCCGTGTCGCACTTAACATTAAATGCATTTTAATCATGAACCGCCGGTAGAGAACACGGGACGGAACGGGCCGCCGTTAACGCTCCTTGCTCAGCATGTAACGCGCGTGTTTGCGGATGTAGCGAAGCTGGGCAGTCGCGGCAGGCTGCAGATATGCGCAGATTTCTGCGTGTTTACATACAACAGACCCACAAATCGATAACAGCCGCATGTAAAGTGTAAGAGATAAATGTAAACGCTCGCCCAATATTTTGGCTGATAGGCTTTAATTATTTTTTCCTTGCAATTCCGCCTGCGCATCACGTTGCCAGGTCTCTGTAGATTCATCTTGGTCCGGCCCAAATAGAGGAAACCACAGCAGGACCAGGTCCGCTCAGATTAAAATGGAGACGAGAGCTTTGAAGAACCCGTACCCGGACTATGATGGGAGCCCTGCGTGCACACTGGCACTGTTTGACTCTCAGGGCAAGGTACTGTATGAAAAGTGTGGGTGGGTGGGTGGAGGATATCATGTACATGCAGACTTCCTGTGAACGTACGGACCTGAATTTTCTTTCAGCTCACACCACAGTTTGCCCAGCGGTTGAGCAGTAAGATCACCGAGCTTTTAGCCATCATGGAGAATGGCCTCCGGTCTGCTGACCCGAGGGACTGCACCAGCTACACTGGCTGGACAGGTGAGGAGGTGGCTAAAGCACTGCCACCTTTCATTACAGTTTACATTTAACACTGCCTGCCCTAACAAAATTACATTTTGATCAAGAAAGACCTCTAACGGGCCCAGCTTGTGCCTTCGGGGACTGGTTTTGCTCCTAGGGTGTGTGTGCGGCTATTGCTCTGCAAGCTCCTGGCCCCCTGTAGCCGGCTCGGTGCTCCTCTAGGGTTGTGGCACTTTGGCCTCTGGCTGTTCTCTTGGTTGTGGGATGTCTGCATGACTGCAGGGCCCGTGGGTGGCTGCAGAGCCTGTTTGCAACTCAGAGGCAGTACAATAATTCACAGATCTGAGACACCAGAATTTATTGGGATTAATCCCATGCACCTACAGGCAGACATGTCACATATACATACACGCTGCTAGCATCTGCCTCACACACTCCCTGGAACACTCTGGATTACATCCTTCTTCCTAGTCCTTTCCCTCCTTTCTTTTGTTTTTTTCCTGTCTTCTTTTTTATTGCTATAGCTGCTATCCTAAACGGATGTCCAAAAGATTGATTTAATTGTGTTTTGTTGAACACGTTAGTGCCTGTTTCTATGCTTCTGTCTTATCAGACACATAATAATAATCATTACATTTATATAGTGCTTTTCTAGACACCTAGAGCGCTTCACATTGGAGGGAGTAACTCACTTCAACCACCACCAATGTGTAGCACCACCTGGGTGGTGCACGGCAGCCATTTTGCACCAGAACGCTCACCACACATCAGCTTGAGAGGAACGAATCGTTGAGCCAATTACATGGGGGGGTGATCAGGTGGCCAGAACCAGGTTGGGAATTTTGCCAAGATGCAGAGGGGAACCCCCTACTTTTTGTGATAAGTGCCATGGCATCTCCACAGTGAGTCAGACCCTCAGTCTAACGTCGCATCTGAAGGACGGCATCTCCTACAGCACAGTGTCCCCCCGTCACTGCACTGGGTTATGGGGATTTGACATTTGCTGTTTTATTAGGACCAGAGGGAAGACTGTCCCCTACTGGCCCACCAACACCATTTCCGGCAGCAACTCATTGATCCGGGAGGTCTCCCATCCAAGTACTAGCCAAGCCCACACCTGCTTAGCTTCTGTCATTTGACAGAGCCAGGGTACATATTGGTATGGGTGCTGTAAAAATTAGGTGTCATTTTTCACTTTGACATTTCTTAGTTTCACTTGTGATTGCCCCCCCTGTTGGAGAAAAAAATACATATATAGTAAAAAAAAGAAAGAAAAACAAAGACCTCTAAGCATTTTATTGTTTGCTGACAGCACTGGGCCTGTTGGTCTTACCTTGCGTTATCAAGTTGAAAGTTGAGTTTATTGACATCCAAGTAAGTTTGTACATTAGGAATTTATCTTTGTTGAATGTGCTGCCTAAAAATAAAGTCCATTCACACAACTTTTTAGAGCAGAAAAACAACAAAAAACATTTAACATTATTAATTGCCAGTGCATTCTTAGTGCCAGTCCCAAGCCTGGATAAATGAGGAGGGATGTGTCAGGAAGGGCATCTCGTATAAATAAGTGCCTACATGTCCAATATAACTAATTTCAAGAATAAGGGTGATGTGCAGAACTGTAGCAACTACAGAGGTATAAAGTTGATCAGCCACAGCATGAAGATATGGGAAAGAGTAATAGAAGCTAGGTTAAGAGGAGAGGTGATGATCAGCGAGCAGCAGTATGGTTTCATGCCATGAAAGAGCACCACAGATGTGATGTTTGCTTTGAGAATGTTGATTGAGAAGTATAGAGAAGGTCAGAAGGAGTTACATTGTGTCTTTGTAGATTTAGAGAAAGCATACGACAGGGTGCCGAGAGAGGAGGTGTGGTATTGTATGAGGAAGTCGGGAGTTGCAGAGAAGTATGTAGGAGTGGTGCAGGATATGTACAGTGCATCCAGAAAGTATTCACACCCCTTCACTTTCCCCACATTTTGTTATGTTACAGCCTTATTCCAAAATGGATTAAATCCCCTTTTTTCCCATCAATCTACATACAATATCCCATAATGACAAAGCAAAAAAGGTTTTGTATAAATTTTTGGAAATTTATTAAAAATAAAAAACGGAAATATTGCATGTACATACGTATTCACACCCTTTACTCAGTGCTTGGTTGAGGCACCCTTGGCAGTGATTACAGCTTCAAGTCTTCTTGGGTATGAAGCTACAAGCTTGGCACACCTATATTTGGGGTATTTCTCCCATTCTTCTCTGCAGATCCTCTCGAGCTCTGTAAGGTTAGATGAGGAGCGTCGCTGCACAGCTATTTTCAGGTATTTCCAGAGATGTTCAATGGAGTTCAAGTCTGGGCTCTGGCTGGGACCTCAAGGACATTCACAGACTTGTCCCGGAGCCACTCCTTCATTGTCTTGGCTGTGTGCTTAGGGTCGTTGTCGTGTTGAAAGGTAAACCTTCACCCCAGTCTGAGGTCCTGAGCGCTCTGGAGCAAGTTTTCATCAAGGATCTCTCTGTACTTTGCTCCATTCATCTTTCCCTCGATCCTGACTAGTCTCCCAGTTCCTGCCACTGAAAAACATCCCCACAGCATGATGCTGCCACCACCATGCTTCACTGCAGGGATGGTATTAGCAAGGTGATGAGAGGTGCCTGGTTTCCTCCAGACGTGACGTTTGGCATTCAGGCCAGAGTTCAATCTTGGTTTCATCAGACCAGAGAATCTTGTTTCTCATGGTCTGAGAGTCCTTTAGGTGCTTTCTGGCAAACTCCAAGCAGGCTGTCATGTGCCTTTTACTGAGCAGAGGCTTCTGTCTGGCCACTCTACCATAAAGGCCTGATTGGTGGAGTGCTGCAGAGATGGTTGTCCTTCTGGAAGGTTCTCCCATCTTCACAGAGGAACACTGGAGCTCTGTCAGAGTGACCATCGGGTTCTTGGTCACCTCCCTGACCAAGGCCCTTCTCCCCCGATTGTTCAGTTTGGCTGGGCGGCCAGCTCTAGGAAGAGTCCTGGTGGATCCAAACTTCTTCTATTTACGAATGATGGAGACCACTGTGCTCTTCGGGACCTTCAAAGCTGTAGAAATTTTTTTGTACCCTTCCCCAGATCTGTGCCTCGATACAATCCTGTCTCGGAGGTCCACAGACACTTCCTTTGACTTCATGGCTTGGTTTCTGCTCTGACATGCACTGTCAACAGTGGGACCTTATATAGACAGGTGTGTGCCTTTCCAAATCATGTCCAGTCAATTGAATTTACTACAGGTGGACTCCAATCAAGATTTGAAACATTTCAAGGATGATCGGTGGAAACAGGATGAACCTGAGCTCAATTTTGAGTGGCATAGCAAAGGGTGTGAATACTTATGTACATGCAATATTTCAGTTTTTTATTTTTAATAAATTTGCAAAAATTTCTACAAAACCTTTTTCACTTTGTCATTATGGGGTATTGTGTGTAGATTGATGATAAAAAAGGAATTTAATCCATTTTGGGATAAGGCTGTAACATAACAAAATGTGGGGAAAGTGAAGGGGTGTGAATACTTCCCGGATGCTCTGTATGAGGGAAGTGTGACAGTGGTGAGGTGTGCAGTAGGAGTGATGGATGGGTTCAAGTTGGAGGTGGGATTACATCAAGGATGGACTCTGAGCCTTTTCTTGTTTGCAATGGTGATGGACAGGTTGACGGATGAGATCAGGCAGGAGTCTCCATGGACGATGATGTTTGTGGATGACATTGAGATCTGTAGCGAGAGTTGGAAGCAGTTTGAGGAGAGCCTGGAGAGGTGGAGGTATGCACTGGAGAGAAGAGGAATGAACGTCAGTAGGAGCAAGATGGACTACATATGCATGAATGAGAGGGAGGACAGTGGAATGGTGAGGATGCAAGGAGTAGAGGTGAAGAAGGTGGATGAGTTTAAATACTTGGGGTCAACTGTTCAAGTTAATGGAGCGCAGAAGAGAGGTGAAGAAGAGAGTGCAGGCAGGGTGGAGTGGGTGGAGAAGAGTGTCAGGAGTGATTTGTGAAAGAAGGGTACCAGCCAGAGTTAAAGGGAAGGTTTACAAGATGGTAGTGAGACCAGCTATGTTATATGGTTTGGGGACGGTGGCACTGATGAAAAGACAGGAGGTGGAGCTGGAGGTGGCAGAGTTGAAGATAAGATTTTCATTGGGAGTGATGACGGAGAATAGGATTAGGAATGAGTATATTAGAGGAACCGCTCAGGTTGGATGGTTTGGAGACAAAGCAAGAGAGGCAAGATTGAGATGGTTTGGACATGTGTGGAGGAGAGATGCTGGGTATATTGGGAGAAGGATGCTGAATATGGAGCTGCCAGGGAAGAGGAAAAGAGGAGGTTTATGGATGTGGTGAAGGAGGACATGCAGGTGGCTGGTGTGACAGAGGAAGATGCAGAGGACAGGAAGAGATGGAAACAGATGATCCGCTGTGACTCCTAACGGGAGCAGCCGAAAGAGAGAGAAGACGATGTCTAATATACCTAAGATTTCATAAGTATTTAAACATCAAGCTTGTAACTAAGAAAAGAATGGGGCTGAAAAAAATGTTGTTTCACTATACACATGTACAGTAGTCATATTTGTAAATAAAGATTAAAAGCTGTATATATCTGGTGAAATTACCCAATTCTCTGTATTCTTTAATATCACAAAAAACCCATAAATATTGTAATTTTGAATTTTTTTCCCAGTGTCATTTGGGGTTAGTAGATAATGATGCAGCTATCTCATATCAGTGGTTCTCTGTTGTGTGTCTGTATTTATTGTGTGTTGTGTGTGTGTGTGTTCCTCTGCAGGCATCGCTCTGCTCTACCTTCACCTCCACAGCGTGTTCGGGGAGCCGTCCTTCCTCCTGAAGGCTCACGACTATGTAAGCCGAAGTCTGAGGTGTCTGACCCGTCGCCATGACGTCACCTTCCTGTGTGGGGATGCAGGGCCGCTGGCGGTGGCTGTAGTGGTCCACCACCGCCTGCAGAGGGTGCAGGAGGCCGACGAGTACCTGAACAGGTCAGTCTTGACTGGAGACTGATGATGTTTTTGGTCAGAAATAAGTCCACATTTAAAGGACCGTGCTATTGTTTTTGCATGTTTTATCCTATTTACTACAAAGTTCATCTTATTATGTTACTCCTGTCCATTTTCCAAAGTGTGCCATAGGGTTTTGAATGTTTTCCTTCCTTCCTAGCAGCCATTGGTTTCCATTAATTTCAGTACACTATGAAAAGCAACTTGCAGAGGCTTGTAACTTAATTAGTTGAGATAAATAGTCTACCACAGTTAATATTTAGTCAAGTTTTGTCAAACTTACATTATCTTAGCAGGATAATGCTGTTGAAAAGCCCAGGAAAACTTCTTAAATCAATCCATACTTGTAACTGTAATGGTCTGGAGTTCTGTTACATTACATTACAGTCATTTAGCCGACGCTTTTATCCAAAGCGACTTACAATAAGTGCATTTAACGTAGGAAATCAGGAGAACTACTAGTCATCAGAGGTCATAAGTGCATCGAAACAAGCATCTAAGAGCAAAACCAGTGCTAAAGTAAAAGCGCAAGAAAGAGATTTTTTTTTGTTTTTTAAATGAGTGAATACAATAAGTGCTAAGAACAAGTAACAGGGTAGTAGTTCTTGAAGAGGTGAGTTTTCAACCTGCGCCTAAAGATGGGCAGCGGCTCCGCTATCCTGCCATCAGTGGAGAGTTCATTCCACCACCGTGGGGCCAGGACAGAAAAGAGCCGCGACCGGGTCGATCGGCAGCAGGGGCCTCTGAGCGACGGGGCAACTAGGCGTGCCGAGGCAGCAGAGCGAAGTGGTCGGGCAGGGGTGTAGGGCTTGACCATGGCCTGGGGATAGGAAGGAGCTGTTCCTTTCACTGCCCTATAGGCTAGCACCAGAGTCTTAAACTGGATGCAAGCAGCTAATGGGAGCCAGTGTAGGGACATGAGAAGGGGAGTCGTGTGGAAGAACTTGGGGCGGTTGAACACCAGATGAGCTGCAGCTTTCTGAACAAGCTCCAGAGGTCTTGATGGCCGACGCCGGGGCACCATCAAGGAAGGAGTTAGCGTAGTCCAGCTGGGAGATGACCAGAGCCTGGATGAGCACCTGTGCCGTCTCATCGGTGAGGAATGGGCAAATCCTCCTGGTGTTATAGAGGCGAAATCTGCAGGAGCAAGCAACCAATGCAACGTTTGCAGAAAACGACAGGTGGTCGTCCAGGTACACACCCAGATTCCTCGCAGTCCGAGTCGGCATCACCACGGTGTTGTCAATGGTGATGGCCAGGTCTCGGTGCAGGCAACCTTTCACCCGAAGGAACATCAGCCCTGTCTTGTCCAGGTTGAGCTTCAGGTGATGTGTCGCCATCCACTCCGAGATGTCAGTCAAGCACGCAGCAATGCGTGTCTCTACTTCTGTGTCAGAGGGAGGAAAGGACAAGATCAGCTGGGTGTCATCGGCATAACAATGGTAAGAGGGGTCCGCGGTGGTGTAGCGGTCTAAGCATCGGTTTTGTGTCTGTGCAGTTGCCCACTGGGGACCGGGGTTCGCGCCCCGGTCTTGTCAGATCCGACTATGGCCGGATCTGAAGCAGCAATAATTGGCAATGCTGTCTTCGGGGGTGGGGGGGCAGAGTCGGCTTGTGTTCGTCAAATGAATGCGTCCCTGTGTGTGTCGGAAAAAGCAGTGGTTCGGCCTGGATTCTGCCGGCCGGAGAGATGCAGTTGGCGAACGTATGCAGTACAAGGGTGGGTGTTTGAACTAAAATAGGGATCGATTGGCCACTAAATTGGGAGAAATCAGAAATTTAGAGAAACAATGGTAAGAGAAGTCATGCGAGCGAATAACAGAACCCAGGGATGTCGTGTACAGGGAGAAAAGGAGAGGACCCAGAACCGAACCTTGTGGAACGCCTGTAGTCAGTCTGCGAGGCTCCGACACAGATCCCCTCCATGTCACCTGGTAGGAGCGACCTGTCAGGTAGGATGCAAACATTGAGAGTGCAGAGCCTGTGACACCCAGCCCCTCGACGGTAGAGAGGAGGATCTGGTGGTTCACTGTGTTGAACGCAGCTGACAGGTCCAGGAATATCAGGACAGAGGAGAGACAGTTTGCTCTCGCAGAGTGCAGCGATTCTGTCACTGCAAGGAGGGCCATCTCTGTCGAGTGACCCACCTTGAACCCAGACTGTTTGGGGTCCAGGAGGTTGTTCTGTTGGAGGTACAAAGAAAGTTAGTTAAAGACAGCACGTTCGAAAGTTTTGGATAGAAAGGGTAGAAGGGAAACCGGTCTGTAGTTTTTGATGTCAGAGAGGTTAAGGGATGGTTTCTTGAGAAGAGGGTTGACTCTAGCAGTCTTGAAGGCAGATGGAAAGCATCCTGCCTGGAGGGAGGTGTTGATGAGGTGGGTTAGAAAGGGAAGGAGTTCAAGTGCTATAGACTGAAGAAGAGGGGAGGGGACCGGAGCAAGTGGTGGGGCGACTGGATGTGATGAGGTTGAGGACCTCGTCAGGGGAGAGAGGAGCAAGGTGGGATAGGGTGGGACGTCGAGAGGTAAGGGAGGGTGCAGAGGGTGGGATAGTGCAAACAGAACTAACCAGGTGGTGAGAAAAGGAGGATCTGATGTCGTTTACCTTCTTGTCAAAGAAGTTAGCGAAGTCATCAGGGAGAAAGGAGGAAGTAGGAGGAGGAGGTGGGGGTTGAAGAAGTGTAGAGAAGGTTTCAACGAGTTTCTTAGGATTAGAGGCAGAGGATGGGATTTTAGGCGATAAAAGGCAGCCTTAACAGCAAAAAGGGAGGAGGAGAAAGTGGGAAGACGAGATTGGAAGTTGAGAAGGTCCTCTGGGAGTTTGCCTTTTCTCCATTTGCACTCTGCCACTCTCAGGCTCCGTCTGTCAGTACGTACTGAGTCGGACAGCCAAGGGGCAGGTGGAGTTGGGCGTGCAGGCCTGGAGGTGAGGGGACAGAGATTGTCCAGAGAAGAGGAGAGGGTAGAGAGAAGAAGATCAGTAGCAGTGTCAGGGGGTAGGAGAGAGAAAGATTCAGGTGTAAGGAGGATAGAGGTAACAGAGGAAGAAAGATCAGTGGCGGAGAGACAGCGGAGGTGTCTACGGATGGAAACCATGTGGGTAGGGGGAGGGGCTGAGGGGGGTGAAGAGAGGGAGAGAGAGTAGGACATGAGAGCTGGAGGGGAGTAACAGAGAGATTGGAAATAGGACAGTGTCTAGTAAAGATAAGGTCCAGCTGGTTGCCGGCCTTGTGGGTAGGAGGAGAGGGTGAGAGGTGAAGGTCAAAGGAGGAGAGGAAAGAGAGAAGAGGATCTAGCTTGTCAGTGTGGATGTTGAAGTCACCAAGAAGGATAAGTGCAGAGTCATCAACAGGGAAGTGTCAAGCTCCTCCAGAAACTCACCAAGGGGGCCTGGTGGGCAGTACCCAACCACAATGGTGAGTTTGACTGGATAAGAGACAATAACAGCATCAAATTCAAAAGAGGGCGAAGGAAATTAAGTATATGTTAAGTATATGCGATTATCAAAATGGGCTAAAATATGCAAAAATATCAGTTTTGTCCATTATGTGCATAAACAACCGAGAAAATAACTTCATATCTGAATGATAGCAAAAATATTGTTTCACAAATGGACTCAAAGACAATGCAGAGACAACAGATGCTGCCGTTCGCTACACAACAGATGCTGCCATTCGCTACAAGATCAGTGTCCCACAGTGGTTTATGAGTGCTTGTTTTTTCTTTTTAATTGTTTTGCAGTCAATCGCTTTATACTGTAGACCTGCATTCTCCATGGAAACTATCATGAAAACTGTTCTCCATGGAAACTATCAAATCCGCTGTGGCAACCCCTGGGAAACAGGGAACAAGCTGAAAAAGAAGACCTGCATTCTCCAGTTCAATTACACAATGTTTTTGAGAGCCTTTGACAGTGAGGTGACTGTCTCTGTCTCTCTCTCGTCTCTGTCTGTCTGTCTGTCTCTCTCTCTCTCTCTCCAGACTGCTGCAGTTCCACCTGATGGTGGTGAAGGGATCTGGAGGACTGCCTGATGAACTGTTGTATGGGCGGATGGGCTATCTCTACTCACTGGTCTTTATCAACCAGCAGCTCGGTGAGCGGATCCCCCTGCAGTATATACAGCAGGTGGGTTTCCTCACCTCTCTCTATGTTGGGCCTGAAGACGTTATCGGTGGTTCAATCACATTGGCAAATTTGATGATACTCTACTGATAAGCTTTCCCTAGTTTAACCTGCACGACGTTATGAATGTTCTCAATTTGAGTTAGCCGAAGAAGGCGTGAATAAAAACATGTGATTCCAAATAAAACGGCGCCCCGGTCATAAAGTTATTTGGTTAGCATCCTGCACAGTACCACCAAAGAAGAAGGCTGCTGGACAGTTTCTACCTGCAACACACTCACACACACACACACAGTTCTGCTGATGGCATCTGACATTGCTATCATCTGCTATTGCAAAGTGCTTATACGTATGTGTTCATCCATCCATTATCCAAGCTGCTTATCCCAATCGGGGTTGCAGGATGCTGGAGTCTATCCCAGCAGTCATTGGGCGGCAGGCGGGGAGACACCCTGGACAGGCCGCCAGGCCATCACAGGGTGTGTGTGTGTATATATATCCATCCATTATCCAAGCCGCTCATCCTGCTCTCAGGGTCGCGGGGATGCAGGAGCCTAACCCAGCAGTCATTGGGCGGCAGGCGGGGAGACAGCCTGGACAGGCCGCCAGGCCATATATATATATATCTGTATCCAGTCCTTGTATAACCAAAGTGAGAGTTGTGTCTGTATTCTTGGCACAAAGTCAAATACATTTTCGGTGGGTGTCGGACTCCGCCAAGGTTCTCCCTTGTCTCGGATTCTTTTTGTGATAGTCATGGACAGGATCTCCAGGCACAGCCAAGGTGAGGAGTGTGTCAGTTTTGGGAACCTCAGAATTGCATCTCTGCTCTTGGCAGATGATGTGATTTTGTTCATATTTGTTCATTTGGACTCATAATTTATACCCTGCTCCTATTAATAAATGTTCTCTTATTATGTATTGTTTGTATAGTTTTACAATTCTTCTTAATCATTAATTTTCCTTCTCTTCATTTTATTTTACTTTTCTTGTTTTTCGTCCTCCTCCTCTTCTAGGATATTTATTTAATATTCTTTCTGTTGTGTTTCACCTTGTATATGTTACTACCCTTCTATTGTGTTTGACGTTGCTGTGTTTTGTTTTATTTTATTGAGTGTGTAGAGAATTTCATTGGCAGTAACTGATGTTACTGTGCTGTGTGTTTATACTGTTACTGTGTATTTGATAAGTAAGCTTTGGTTTGATTGTTGATCTGATTTGTGTGTTTTCGGGCTTCAGATCTGCGAGGCTGTTCTTGGGTCCGGGGAGAACCTGTCTAAGAGGTTTGGGGTCCGAGACCAAAGCCCACTGATGTATGAGTGGCATCAGGAACAGTATGTAGGCGCTGCGCATGGCCTCTCCGGTATCTACTACTATCTCATGCAGGTAAACCCAACCTGACCCCCTCCCAGCAGCTCTGGAGGAGCCCAGGCTAGCTCTGTCGCCCCCCCCCCCCCAGAAGAAAATCATAATTTGATCCTTTATTCAAACTCCTTTGTAAAAATGCTGATGGAAATGTATTTTACCAAAAATTTGGCATTTATGCATCTGAAGTATTCATGTTGCTGCTTAACGCAGGGCTTTATGAAGTCCAATTTATTCTTTCTCAGTTTGCTTTTTATTTTTTCTCGTTTCTTTTTTCCTGATGTTTTTCATTTTACTCACTGCTACGAAGTGCACGCTCAGGTGCACAAAGTGCAACAGGGCTTCTGTGAGGGAGATACAGCGATGGTCTAAGGACAAATGACTTAAAATTGCTAAAATGTACACAAATTTTTGTGGCATCCGGGTAGCATAGCGGTCTATTCCATTGCCTACCAACATGGAGATCACCAGTTTGAATCCCCGTGTTTCCTCCAGCTTGGTTGGGCGTCCCTAAAGACACAATTGGCCGTGTCTGCGGGTGGGAAGCCGGATGTGGGTATGTGTCCTGGTCGCTGCACTAGCGCCTCCTCTTGTTGGTCGGGATGGCTGTTCAGGGGGGAGTGGGAACTGGGGGGAATGGCGTGATCCTCCCAGTGGTACGTCCCCCTGGTGAAACTCCTCGCTGTCAGGCGAAAAGAAGCAGCTGGCGACTCCACATTTATCAGAGGGGGCATGTGGTAGTCTGCAGCCCTCAGCAGAGGGGGTGGAGCAGTGACTGGGACGGCTCAGAAGAGTGGGGTAATTGGCCAGATACAATTGGGGAGAAAAAGGGAGGAACCCCCCCCCCCCCAAAAAAAAAGGTACACAAATTTAGTAATAATTTCCCCCAAACCCAAGATCTCAGTCCATATGTGACCAGCTCAGTAAAATTGAAAAAGGCCAAAAGTTGTTCAGATTCACTTCTGGTTGTTTTGTTTTTGTTTTAGATTTTTTTTGTTTCTTACCCATGTTCATTTGAACCTCTTTAAGAGCAGTTTGATATGGTTCAACATGAACATGAAAGATGTGACAAAATGTTAAAAATTCAGAAAAAGCTACAACTACCCAACAATGTCTACAAGAAAGTATCTACAGATCCCAGAATATCTGAGTCCAGCATCGATGTAGGTGAAGGAGTTGAGGAATCGGGCTTCTTTTCTTATAACTTTGTCCAACGATCCACAGCCTGGTTTTCTGGCTGCCGGTGCAGAGCGGGTCCCCAGCCTGGTGAAGCCCAGTGTGGACTACGTCTGCCGCCTCCGGTTACACTCCGGTAACTACCCTCCATGCATCGGTGACGACCGCGACCTGCTGGTGCACTGGTGCCACGGCGCTCCGGGGGTCATCTACATGCTGCTGCAGGCCTACAAGGTTAACATGGAGCCCAAAACACCAACCAGGGAGCTCTTTTACAAAGCCTTGGATGTGCTTTTATGGATGGATGGATGGAAAGATGGGTAGGTAGGTGGATGGATAGATGGATTGACAGGTGTATAGAAGGTTAGATAGATAGATGGATGGATAGACAGATGGACTGACAGGTAGGTAAGTAGGTAGGTAGGTATAAAGATGGATTACAGGTGGATATATTGATGGATGGATATACAGGTGGATAGATGGATGGATGTACAGATGGGTGGACAGACAAGTTGGTAGATTGATGGATGCACAAGTAGAAAGATGGATGAATGGACTGACCGATGGGTGGATGGATGGATGGATGATGGATGGATGGGTGGATGGATAGAAAGATGGGTAATGTGCTGGAGTCAGTCTGCTGTGTGTATGAGAGCTCTTTTTTGTTTCCAACATTCAGATGATGCTGGATGGGATGGTATATCATCTCTTGTTTCTCACTGTGTGAATGAAAACCCTCTGAGACTGAAACTCTTAATTAAGAACATACTAATAAACTTGACAGGTAGATAGATGGATAGTTGGATGGACAGCGATAGGAAGATAGATGAACAATGAACAGATTGAATGATTAACATAATGTTTGAAAGATGGAACGATAGATAGATTAATCGACTCATTTGATCCATTATTGAAGATTTTGAAAACCTTTCATTATTTGGTTGTAGAATTGTTTTCATTTATTCAACCAACAATTTAGGTTAACTTATTATTCTGTCAATTATAATCAAGTGAGGGCAGCATGGTGGGGCAGTGGTTAGCACGGTCGCCTCACAGCAAGAAAGTCCTGGGTTTGAGCCCCGGGGTAGTCCAACCTTGGGGGTCGTCCCGGGTCATCCTCTGTGTGGAGTTTGCACGTTCTCCCCGTGTCTGCGTGGGTTTCCTCCGGGTGCTCCGGTTTCCTCCCACAGTCCAAAGACTTGTAGGTCAGGTGAATTGGCCGCACTAAATTGCCCCTAGGTGTGTGTGTGTGTGTGTGTGTGCGTGTGTGCGTGTGCTGATGCAGACACACTTTCTCCAGTATCCACGCCTTAGTTCAAATACTGTTTATGTGCTGCACATTTATTTAAAGGGCACTTGATGTTGTGTTTATATTTCATCTGGACAGTCTTGTCATCTTTTTAATGGAGTGTGTTGTGTAAATTGAATCACAAAGCTTTTTGATAAATGCTTCCAAGGCACTGTTGGTTTTGGGTGTTCAGCCTTTTTGGCTTACCACCAACTGCATGAGAGTGAACTTTGACCCCAAAGATTTCCATTTTGCTTTCTCACTAATGGATTGTGTTTGTGTGTGGTAGCTTTGAGGCTTTCAAAAGAACAAGACATTCATCACAAAGATTACACATATATTCATAAACAGTATTAGAAACGAACGTGTGTTTTTACCAGATCATATAAATTGCCTGAGGACTCACTTCTAGAATCACCTTCATCAAGTTTTAATGTCACAGCTGACAGCCTTTGCAAACATCCATCTTCCTGTTCCTCATCCTTGGTTTACAGACGTTCGGCGTGCCGCAGTACATGGAGGAAGCCCTGTGGTGCGGGGAGCTGGTTTGGCGTTTCGGCCTCCTGAAGAAAGGTTACGGTTTGTGTCACGGTGCCGCTGGGAACGCCTACACCTTCCTGGCTCTCTACCGACAAACCCACGACCTCAAACACCTGTACCGAGCCTGCATGGTCAGTAAACACGACACAGACACAACTACTGACATTGCCGAGCCATCTTATCCTTCACTCACATCCATTGGCACAGCTGTTCAGCAGTATAATACATAGTAATGTAGATATTACTAACTCCAACCACAAAGACCTGTTGGTTGAGCTCAGAGGCAATTCATGTTGACCCCATGTCAAGTTATAAACTCCCGCTAAAAGAAAATGGAAAAAAATATTTTTTAGTTGCTCATAGCCTAAACTGATGGGTGATAGTACGAAACTCCACTGTTTTTCAGCTTCATCTCCATTTATTGCTCCATTGTAATGCTCACTTTAGGACGGCAGCACTTTTTGTCTTGTCAGTCTTTGTGGTTGAGGAAGGCTGTGGATAGGTTGAAAATTAACCCACTGAAGTTGGGAAATGCTGATCTGTTTATCCATCTATCTAGCTATCTAGCTATCCGTCTAGTTACCTAGCTATCCATCTAGTTATCTAGCTATCTATCTAGTTTAGCTATCAGTCTAGTTACCTAGCTATCTGTCTGGTTATCTAGTGTAAACTACTAATAAGACACATTAGCCCCTAGCTAACGGGTCTGACCCTTTAGTCGAGCGGTTAGTGATGTCACCTTGTGGTGCAGTACACCCCGTATCGAATCCCGCACCGGGCAAGAAAATAACCAGTTACACTAGCTATCTGTCTGGTTATCTAGCTATCTATCTAGTTATCTAGCTATCTGTCTGGTTATCTAGCTATCTGTCTGGTTATCTAGCTATCTGTCTAGTTATCTAGCTATCCGTCTAGTTATCTAGCTATCTGTTTTGTTATCTAGCGATCTATCTAGTCTCGCTAGCCGTCTAGTTATCTAGCTATCTATCTAGTCTAGCTATCCGTCTGGTTATCTAGCCGTCTAGTTATCTAGCTATCTATCTAGTCTCGCTAGCCGTCTAGTTATCTAGCCGTCTAGTTATCTAGCTATCTATCTTGTCTCGCTAGCCGTCTACTTATCTAGCTATCTATCTAGTCTAGCTATCCGTCTGGTTATCTAGCTATCTGTCTAGTTATCTAGCTATCTGTCTAGTTATCTAGCTATCTGTCTTGTTATCTAGCGATCTATCTAGTCTAGCTATCCGTCTGGTTATCTAGCTGTCTGTCTAGTCTAGCTATCCATCAGGGCTGTATTGGCAAGAACTTAACGATATAATACACATCATGATACATGGGTCACGATACATTGCAATAGGATACATAATTTGCTGAAAATTAAAAAGAAATAGCTGAAAATACAACTTGCTGTGTACCACCTGGGTAGTCTAATATTTACATGACATTATATTTTGATAACTCAGCGAACAAATTGAGTCAAAACTATTTAATTCAGAATTTCCATACCAGTTTATCAGAACGGTGTTTGCACAGTGCACACGGTGTCACTAAACACACAACTGACCTGTAGACGTCGTCACATCATATGAAAATAAAGTATTCTTATTATGTCACCAAACACACTGAACTCAAATGTAGATGCCATGTCCTGTGAAAATAGTGTAGATATTAAGTCTTTCTGTGTCACAGAACACACTGCACTCTACTGCTGTGTATCTGCAACAGCATCATAAAATAAAGTGCATATTACGTTTTTTTTTGGGGGGGGGGGTTGTGATTTTTTTCCCCACATTTTCTTGCCAATTGTACTCTGCCAATTACCCCACTCTTCCGACCCGTCCCGGTCGCTGCTCCACCCCCTCTGCTGATCCGGGGAGGGCTGCAGACTACCACATGCCTCCTCCCATACATTTGGAGTCACCAGCCGCTTCTTTTCACCTGACAGTGACGAGTTTCACCAGGGGGACGTAGCGCGTGGGAGGATCACGCTATTCCCCCCAGTCCCCCCTGAACAGGCGCCCTGACTGTGCCCCGACATACCCACATCCGGCTTCCCACCCGCAGACACGGCCAATTGTGTCTGTGCGACACCCAACTATTCTGTTGATAGGCAACAGAATAGACCGCCACGCTACCCAGATGCCCACATATTAACTGAAATCCCTTTAAAACATGGATAATTTTTTTTATGTATCGATGTGAGGGGCTGGAACATCGATAAAGTATCGTGAAAAAAGTTATTGCAATACTGAGCTGTATCAATTTTTTTGCACAACCCTACTATCTGTCTGTCTATCTATGTCTGTCTGTCTGTCTGTCTATCTATCTAGCTGTCTGTCTGTCTATCTATCTATCTAGCTGTCTGTCTTGTCTGTCTATCTATCTAGCTGTCAGTCCATCTGTCTATCTATCTAGCTGTCAGTCCATCTGTCTATCTATCTAGCTGTCTGTCTTGTCTGTCTATCTATCTATCTATCTAGCTGTCTGTCTGTCTGGCTGTATCTGTCTATTTGTCTATCTGTGTCTGTCTGTATCTATCTATCTATATATCTATATATCTATCTATCTATCTCTCTGTCTGTCTGTGTCTGTATATCTGTCTGGCTAGGCTGAACAATATAGAAAAACAATATCTGCATATTGTTTGTTGCGATACGTGTTGCATCATTAAAGAATAAAAGAGTTGAATAATTTCACCAGATATCTTCAGCTTTTAACTTTAAAAATTCAATTTGCAAAGAATTGTTCACTTTCAAAGATGGGGGGCACTTTAAAGGTGGAAACAGGACCCATGTGCAAGAAGTCATTAAATCAGATCAAGTAACATTATTTTGCAAGAGGAGTAAAAAAAAACGGTTTTGCTACATGACTCATGGTCCAGTTGTTTGTGTGTGTACTGTATCTGTCATCCATCTGAGTATTCGTCTGTCTGTCCATCCATCCAGGATCTGTCCATCTGTATTTCTGTCACTCACCCGTCAACATCAACACATCTCTTGGTCTCTCTCTCCCTCTTCACAAGTGAAGGACCTCATTTGCTTTCTGTGGCCGTATGTTGTCCTTCCTCCACTTCCGTGACTTTGATATAAGATGTGAAAGTTAGATTAAACTTGTTTTGAACTCTGGCCTATCGTACCATCCTTGGCGGGTCTCCAGCCTCCAAATCCAGAATTATTCAAGGACTGGTGGGCGTCCGAGACAGGCGGCATTTTTATCTTCACTGACAAACACATCAGTAGCTGCCAGATTAAGTATTCATCTACACCGGTGGACTGGATCGGTACCGCCAACTCTTTGGATGCCCTCCAGGTGGTGTGAGTCCCACGTGGGCGTTCATTAAATATGGATCTGTTCATAGAGGATGGAAATAGACTTGTCAGATGTCGGGCTGGCGCTGTGCGATGAGCTCCCAGCAACACAGGATGACACTGCGGTCAGGATCCGATATGTCGGCTGATTTTTGGGTTTCAGTTGCCGATATTGCTGACGCTCTTATTGATTAGAACTGCTGCCCCCTGCTGGTTCTTCTGTTCTAACACAGTTTCTCTTTCTTTTGCTTCTTCATTTCTCTCCCCTTCTCTCGCCCCCTCCCTCCCTGCAGTTTGCTGACTGGTGTATGAACTATGGTGCACACGGCTGCCGGACACCAGACACGCCATTCTCACTTTTTGAAGGTGAACATAATCATCATTACATGTCCTACCGGTGAATGTGTGAGTCGTTATACTCAGCAGTGCCCATTAGCTGTCTGCATGCATCGGTGTTGTGCTGAAATCTAAATCCCTGTCAGGGTTTCACTCAGAAGAGTCTCTGCTGCTGCGTTGGCTGCAGTAGGTGGAGGGAAAAGCTTTTTTTTATGACACTGAAATAATAGCCCCACTCCTCATGTTGCCCCTGTTGCCATCAGAGTACTTTGAGAGGTGTACAGTAATGATCAAGATATGTCACCAGATCAGAATTTCAGATGGATAAATGTTAAAATGCCCCAAAATACCCTATATATCATTAAATCGTCATGCTAGTGAGCCTGTTAGACACGACACCTAAATGAGCGGAGTCACTCTGAAAACAAGTTTTATTTCAGGTCAAGTCAGTTTTATTTGTATGGCCCAGAGAGAAAGAGAACAGCGACATAAATGAAGAATTTCTTCTTTGTTTTTTTTATTTTTATTTTTTTTCTCCCCAATCGTACTTGGCCAATTACCCCACTCTTCCGAGCCGTCCCGGTCGCCGCTCCACCCCCTCTGCCGATCCGGGGAGGGCTGCAGACTACCACATGCCTCCTCCCATACATGTGGGGTCACCAGCCGCTTCTTTTCCCCTGACAGTGAGGCATTTCACCAGGGCGACATAGCGCATGGGAGGATCACGCTATTCCCCCCAGTTCCCCCTCCCCCCCGAATAGGCGCCCCGACCAACCAGAGGAGGCGCTAGTGTAGCAACTAGGACACATACCCACATCCGGCTTCCCACCCGCAGACATATCCAGTTGTGTCTATAGGGACGCCCGGCCAAGCCGGAGGTAACACGGGGATTCGAAGTGCCGATCCCCGTATTGGTAGGCAGCGGAATAGACCGCTATGCCACCCAGACACCCAGTGAAGAAGTTCTTAATGCTTGTACAAGGAAAGGGGAGTGGCATCATGGAATAGACAGTCGAATCATGGCAGGGAGGGACATTTCAGCACAACACTGGTGCATGTGTATAGAATAGGTGTACCGCTACTGTGTACCCGTGGTTGTAAAGGTTGTTTGTGTGAATTATTAAAAACATCAGTGGCATCTGTTCATCTGGTTTGAAGTTGTTTATTTCTCTCTCTCAGTAGAAATGCTGGCTTTTTGTGTAACCAAACTGCTTCCTTTTTGTAGGTATGGCAGGCACCATCTATTTCCTGACGGACCTTCTGCAGCCAATGAAATCAAAGTTCCCAGCATTTGAGGTGTAAAGGTATCACCACGCCCCCCACCCCGCTCAGCCACATGTTGAAACTCGGTGTAACGCCATAATCTGCTCTAATGCTTGCACAACACTCTCACACACTGCATCAATGTGTATATACTTTCTTGGATGAGCGATTTTCTTGGGGGTGCAGTATCTCGCTGTTCCCCCGGCGTCTCGTCTCATTGACTTGATGGCATGCGCGCCAAAATGATTGACTCTGGATATGGATTTGGATGTGTATCAGCCACTCAGTTCCACTGAGACTCTGACATCTTATTAAAATGAGAAATGTGAATCGCTGCTCTATTTTACCCGATCATCATCTCTGATGTTTCACATTTCAGAGATGATGATGGCGTAAAACAGATTTCTGTCCCTTTTTTTTGGTCCATTTTATGTAAATAGGTTGTTAGAAGTCATTGCTCGGTTTGTAAACGCAAAAGAAAATGTTCAGCTGTTTCTGGAATGAATATAATAACTATGTTGAACTTCGGTGGTGTCGTTAACAAAAACTTTTTGCAGTTAAATCTGTTGTTCTGTCATGGGTGTTTAAGAAAATAACTTTATTTTGCTTTATTTTCCACTTCAAGGAATGTTCTTTATGGATTACAAGCATCAGTGGCTGAGCTCGGTCAGTCGTGCTGTCCAGTGTAAAATACTGCAGAAGCTGTGTTGCTAAAATATGCACCAGGGTTGTGTTTTCAGTGTTAAATACCTTGACAGTTGATGTTCTGAAATTATCTGAACAATAAACGTGTACTAAAATATTGAAGTTTATCTGATTTTGTGACACTGTTGTGTAACAGCAGAGAAAAGCCAGAGGGGGGCACCAGACAGCTCATCACGTATCCTTCACCTCCACTTCACTGTCACCTCCACCTAAATGAAATTCAACTTGAGACTCGGCCCGTCATTCTACAGACAAAATATGTGTATTTATACCTCAGTTCAGTCAGTGCAGCTGAAGTTCTGGCAGTTGATCTGTGCTACGGGACGTTAAACATGGCCGCTGTGTTTTCTGCTTTCAGTCGGTCAGCTTGCATTGATTTAGTCGTACTGACTGTCAGTCGTGCGTTACAGCAGATAAGAAACGTCAGTAATAATCTCTGATGTGACCCCTGTCGCCTTGAACGTCTTGGAGCGAGTTCACACACATAGTACCTCTCCCTCTCTCTCTCGCTCCTCCCTCCCTCTCTCTCTCTCTCTCTCTCTCTCTCTCTCTCTCTCTCTCTCTCTCTCGCCCGCCCGGTCTCAACTCCAAATAAGGCTCAACGTCACACGGCGAGGAGCACGCAGCGACACAATGCCACAGCTCTTTTTTAAGCCCTTCGTCTTTACGACGTGAGGCCGACCAGGCGTAATGGTCTTGGAAGTGGGTGGTGGTGGTGGGGGTAAAAGAGGAGGTGCAGGATTGGGGGGGGGTGAAGCGGAGAGTCTGGTTAGGAGCTGTAGCTCTTCCTCTCTCGACCCCCGACCTCTCCCTGCCTGGCTGAGGAGAAACCAAACACCTCCTGTAAAGATAGGCGTAAAAATAGAGTTCATCTGTCCTGGGGTGCGGTCTCCCAGGCATGTCTTCCATGTACACCCCCCCCCTCCCTTCTCTCTCTCTCTTCTCTTTCTTTTCTCCCCGTCACTTATTTACTCACTCGCTCTTCTGTTTGCTGAGGACCAGTGGGAGATTACTGCTCTGTGTTGTGGGTTTGTTTAATGACTCGGATTAACCAAATCAATGTATGTCTTACCCACACGGTCACTATGTTTGGACCTACTCCGCTTCCCAATTTGCCCCCTCTACCCCCACCGGGGCAGCTCGATTTCCAAAACTACACTCGGCTCGCACAAAACGATGGCTGGCATGAAATTACAGAACGTTGCGCGTTGCAGTGAATGCCACAAATCCCCTGAAGACATTGGCCTGCAAACACGCCGCGTGTTACAGCGGTGGAATGACCTGTAATCCTGAAGTGCTGTCTGATGGAGGAGCGTTCCCATACATCCTGGAAAACCTGGGAATTTATTGACTAGTTTTACCAGTCACGGAAAATGCCTTGAAAACGGGGAAAAAAATGATGTGATATCCTGAGCACAGTAATGAGGTCACGGAACATTGTAAAAATAGGTTCCCATGTTGTTTTCCTACCCGTCAGCACTTTCGTTTAGTATAGTTTTTATCTGAGGTCTTCATGTTTGTCTCTGTGTGTGTGTCTGTGTGTGTGTTGAGATGTGACATCAGCGTGTTCAGTCACACGGTCCATGTGGAGACTGTTGATATGACCTTCTGTCAACGAAGCCTGGCATGGATATCCAGGATCAAGTCCTGCAGAATGATTTCTTAAAAGCAGTGTTTAAATTCAACAGGAAGTCCCTTTACAGCAGACAAACCCACCCGGACACGACTCGCTGATGTGGCGTCGTTGTCAAGGTCACAGGAAGCAAACGTACAGCTGACATTGATGTTCCAACAGAGGACCATGAAGTTCTAGTAGAATCTCATTTGCCTCAGAAGTTGTTTTGGAGAAACTTGATTTCTTTTACAGATTAAACGGTTCATGTCCAACCTTTGCTTCTAGAAGTGCTGCGCTTCACCAGCGTTTGTAACCCAAGTGGTTTTTCTGATCTATACGACGGGCAAATACACTTCAGGAACTGGGAACACTTATTTGTCCAGGGTGTCTCCCCGCCTGCCGCCCAGTGGCTGCTGGGATAGGCTCCAGCATCCCCGTGTCCCTGAGTAAGGACAAGCGGCCTGGATAATGGATGGATGAAATGAAACATCGTTTCCCCCGGCCCACAGCAGTGCAACACAAAGACAAAAACACATGTCAAAAAAATACAAAAACACTACAAAAACCCGTATGTCCAGCATAGCCACAAAAAGAAAAAAATCTGTCCAAGAGAGCGAACGCCTGCCAGGATGACTGTTGGAACTGCCGGTCTGCGTGGGCTAGCAGTTAGCTTAGCCTGCCCCGCTTCCATGTCCTGTCAGACCGCCCTTGGTGTTTCCTCTTCGGGTGCGGCTCCGGGCAGGGCCGTGGTCCTTGCACCCACCAGATGCAGCAGACCAGGTTCCCCCAGCTGATTCAACACCAACTCTCCCGGCCAGACATCCTCAACACACTTCCCCGCACTCCACACGATGACGCCAAAAACACCACAGTCAACGCCAGGCGAGGCCGCTGCCAGACCGCCTTCGGTGTTATCGGAACTGACGGTCTGCATGGGCTAGCAGTTAGCTGAGCCTTCCCCGCTTCCGCATCATATCAGACGGCCCTCTGTGCTTCCTGTTTGGGTGCAGCTCCAGGCAGGGCCGTGGTCCCTGGGTCCACAGGACGCAGCAGACCAAGCTCTCCCGGCCGATCCAGCGCCAGCTCTCCCAGCCATCAAACGAAGACACGAACTTAGACGTGGCAAAGACGCTGAATGGACGGTACTGGGTGAGGCCGCCACAAACGTGAATTCACACCGCCATCTTCCCACACTGGTACTGGGTGAGGCCGCTGCAAACGTAAGTTCGTGCCGCCATCTTCCCGCACTGGAAGTGGGATAACGGCGTCGCTGTAATCCATTAGATTTGGTAACATGAAAAAAGGCAGTGGAAAAAGAGAAGGGTGTAGATGGAGACATACCTGCAGAATGTTTCCATATGTAAACACACAGTAGCTACACATACTGCATGTGTCATGCTGAGGAATAACAGTCCAACAAATAATTGACTGCAGAGCAGAAGATCATTTACGTAGCGGCTAGTCGCTGTGTGCCAGACTCCCCTCACCGCCCTTCTGCTGCTCTGCAGGGGAAACGACCAAAGCCACTTTGTTTGTCATGTATTCTTCCAATGAATGAATGTGTCTTCTGCATGTAACCATCCTACTGTGTAGGAGTGCCTGTGATGGTCATGACGGCCTGTCCAGGGTGTGTCCCCGCCTGCCGTCCAATGACTGCTGGGATAGGCTCCAGCATCCCCGTGACCCCGAGAGCAGGATAAGCGGCTTGGATAATGGATGGATGGATTGTATAGGAGCAGCGGGCAGCTGCAGCGCCCAGGGACCAACTCCAGTTCTTCTTTCCAGTGCCGTGCTCAGGGGCACAGACAGGAGTATTTACCCTCGTGTTGGAGTACTCGTGTAAGAAGAGTCACATATTAGAAAAACAGATGTGTAACGTGCATGTAAAAAATCTCCCTGTTTGCTGTGTGTAATGTCTCCAGTTGTCTTTTTAGCTGAGGACTTTCTTCATGGTGCTGTCCACAGATGAAGCAGAAGGCTGTTGCAGGATGGATGCAGCAGATTGTACCTCTGGATGAAACTCACTGAGTCGTATGAGACGTGTCGTTCTTTATCTGATCGACAAACATCACAAAGCCCCAGTGGAGAAGTTGGTGATGTGCAGCAGATATTCCTGTTCACCAGCAGAGGTGATGTGCAGTAGATATTCCTGTTCACCAGCAGCGGAAAGAAAGGATGAGACGATAACCCATCAACGTGTTTTTTGGTGCTTTTTTTAACAGGGTTTTCTTGTGAAAGCTGGCGTCATGTCATCAGGCCTGAATGTGGACTCTATCTTCTGTCAGGTATGAGACGCAAAACTCTGTGTGTGTGTGTGTGTGTGCGTGTGTGTGCTCAGTACAGTTTGTGTTACAGCATCTGTCAAGGTCAGTTAAGCGTCTACATGTGTGTAGTAAAGGTACTGCTGTTTATTTAGCATATTTGCTGTGGTTTACACAGGACTATTGGAAAAGGGGTAAAACTGGAGGGGTTGGTGTGATCCCGTTCAAACAGAACGGATCAGAATGTAAGACCAACGCTTCAGTATTGGTAAATGGCTGCAGCATTCAATAAATGTTTTTTTGCTGTGAAATACACCTTACCTTTTTATGTCTTTAGGCCAGAGGACTGCAAAAATACTATCTTTTTTTCTCCCCAATTGTACTTGGCCAATTGCCCCACTCTTCTGAGCTGTCTCACTCGCTGCTCCACCCCCTCTGCTGATCTGGGGCGGGCTGCAGACTACCACATGTCTCTTCCCATACATGTGGAGTCACCAGCCACTTCTTTTCCCCCCTGGTGAGGAGTTTCACCAGGGGGACATAGCGCATGGGAGGGTCATGCAATTCCCCCTCCCCCCTGAACAGGCGCCCCAACCAGCCAGAGGAGGCGCTAGTGCAGCAACCAGGACACATACCCACATCCGGCTCCCCGTTTGCAGACACGGCCAATTGTGTTTGTAGGAACACCCGACCAAGCTAGAGGCAACACGGGAATTCGAACTGGCGATCCCCCTGCTGGTAGGCAACGGAACAGACCACCACGCCACCCAGACGCCCCAAAAATACTATCTTAAATATATGATTGTAGCTGATAAGCAATTCATTGACCACCAGGTATTTATTTGTTCATTCAATGATCAGTGCCAATCCACCCTCGACCAAATTGCACCATTTAAAACTAGGAAACAAAAATTAAATAACCTCCCCCGGCTGAATGATCATATCCGTGCCCTTAGAAGACTTTGTAGAAAAACAGAACGACAATGGAAAGCCAACAACTCCGAATTAAAGCATAACACCCTTAAAAACCTAATGTTAATTTACCAGAAGGCAGTGAAGGATGCGAGATTCGCGTACTTATCTGAACTAACATTGAGAAATAACCACAATCTTAAAGTTCTCTTCGGGATAATTGATTCTGTCATCAATGGTCCCTCCACTTCTCTTCTTGAACCTGATGTTGAGTTGTCCGAATAATTTCTCACTCATATTGTAAACAAGGTGGAGAATATTAGGTCCCAAATCCAGCCAGGCTCTTTTCGTTACATTCCCCATGTTAATTCTGCCTCTTTCACCCAATTTCAACCAATTACATTTTCAGTGTTGGAGACTACAGTCTCCAATTTGAGCTCCTACTCCTTCATCCTAGATATCTTTCCCACTAAACTACTCAAGGAGGTATTTTCCACTGTCAGCCCCGTTATTCTTAATAATTCTCTGACCTCCGGTTCTTTTCCGGACAGTTTTAAGCATGCCATCATTCACCCATTGCTGAAGAAACCTAAATTAGAACCCCTGCCCCTAAGTAACTACAGGCAATCTCCAAATTGTCTTTTTTTATCTAAGGTTCAGTTGATTTCTTTTATGAACACAAATACTGTTTTTAATAAATTCCAGTCTGGTTTTAGAGCACTTCATAGCACTGAGACAGCTCTAGTTAAGGTCACTAATGATCTACTGCTGAATGCAGACAGAGGTGACTGCTCATTTTTAGTTCTTTTGGACTTAAGTGCTGCCTTTGACACGGTTGATCACAACATCCTCCTACATCGCCTAGAGACTTGGGTTGGCATCGAGGGCTCGGCTCTTAACTTATTACACTCTTACCTCACCAACAGAACTTTTTCTGGTGTTCTGGGTAACTCTACCTCCTCAGTGGCTCAGTTGAGTTGTGGTGTCCCTCAAGGCTCAGTTCTTGGGCCCCCTTCTCTTCTCAATATACATGCTGCCCCTTGACCAGGTCATTCAAAATCACCATGTGCTCTACCAATTTTATGCTGACGACACTCAGTTATACATGCCACTAAAACCCTCTGATCCTAGCGCCCTATTAAATCTCACAGCTTGCCTCACTGACATTAAATCCTGGATGTCCAAAAATTTTCTTAAATTTAGCGATGATAAGTCTGAGGTCATTCTGTTCGGTCCCGAAAATTCCATCAGTCCGTTTGCTACTAATCTTGGTAGTCTGTCAGGTAATCTTAAACAGGTTGCTAGGAATCTTGGGGTAATATTTGCTGCTAACCTTAGTTTTGACAATCAAATTAAACATGTTGTTCAGTCATGCTTTTTCCAACTCAAGCTAATCTCCAAAATTAGGTCATTTTTATAAATTGCCGATTTGCAAAAAGCTGTACACGCTTTTATCCTTTCTCGACTTGACTACTGTAATGCACTTTATTCTGGTATCAGCAAGGGCTCCCTCCTCCGTCTGCAGTTAGTACAAAATGCCGCTGCTCGGCTCATTACAGGAACAAGGAGGCATGACTATATCACTCCTGTGCTGGCCTCCCTACACTGGCTCCCTGTTATATGTCGAATGGATTTTAAAATTTTACTGCTCACTTTTAAGGCTTAAATGGTATTGCTCCTTTATGCATTTGTGATTGTTGACTTGGTATGTCCCCCCTCGACCATTAAGGTCTGCAGATGGAGCCCTGCTGGTTATTCCCAGGTCTCGGTTGGTTACAAAGGGTGACCGGGCTTTTGCTGTTAGCGCCCCCACACTATGGAACGCTCTTCCTGCTGAGCTAAGACGAACTAAGTCTTTAGCTTCTTTTAATCTCGTCTTAAAACTTTTCTTTTTATGAAAGCTTTTACAAATGTTTGATATTTGTTTTTATTTTTACTGTTTTTAATTTTACTCTTATTTGATCTTACTCTTATTCCTGCCTTGTCTGGTTTTATCTGTATTTTTTATTTTTTTGTGAAGCACTTTGTAACATTGTTTTAGAAAGGTGCTATATAAATAAAATTGTTATTATTATTATTATTATTATTATTGTATACTGTTATGTTCCGGTGCCCCGTCTCACCTAAACACTCCACTCACACACACGTGGAAATATTAGCAATAAATAAGTAATCTATTTCTAAACAAGTAACTGTGAAGGACTGAAGAGCGAAACATGTTGTCCAACATATAACTGTGAAGGACTGAGGAGAGAGACATGTTGTCCAACACATAACTGTGAAGGACTGAAGAGAGAGACATGTTGTCCAACACATAACTGTAAAGGACTGATGAGAGAGACATGTTGTCCAACATATAATAACTGTAAAGGACTGAGGAGAGAGACATGTTGTCCAACATATAATAGCTGCTGATTTGCCAAAAGGGAGATGGACTCTTCCTCACATGTGATGAGAATTGAATGAAAGCTTTGTCATACAAATATTTGGAGTTTTTAGTATTTGTCTGGTAGGACATTTGGAATAAAGAGGTAACGCAGGTTGAAGAGAGCAGAGGAAGACCTGCAGTGAAACGTCCTGAGCGGGAGTCGAACCCACATCTCTGCGGTGAGAGCTGAACCCAGAGGACCAGCATGGGAACCTGCACACTGTTTCTCATCTGGTTCATGGTTTTTATGCGCAGATAAAGTTTTCCTGCTTCAGCGGTGTCTGGGTGGCGTGGCGGTCTATTCTGTTGCCTACCAACATGGGGATCGCCGGTTCGAATCCCTGTGTTACCTCTTGCTTGGTCGAGCGTCCCTACAGACGCAATTGGCCATACCTGCGGGTGGGAAGCTGGATGTCGGTATGTGTCCTGGTCACTACTGCCTCCCCTGGTCAGTCGGGGCGCCTGTTTTGGGGGGGGGGGGGACTGGGAGGAATAGTGTGATCCTCCCACGTGCTACGTCCCCCTGGTGAAACCCGTCACTGTTAGGTGAAAAGAAGTGGTTGGCGACTCCACATGTATGGGAGGAGGCATGTGCACATGCCTCTGCCTCTGCCTCTGCCGGCAGAGAGGGTGGAGCAGTGACCGGGAAGGCTCAGAAGAGTGGGGCAATTGGCCGGATGCAGTTGGGGGGGGAAAAGGGGAGAAACCCCCCCCCCCCAAAAAAATCAAGTTTTCTTGCTTCATAAACGAGTCTAAACGTGTCTTAAGTAGCTTGGTGGCGCTGCTCTCTCAGTGAGGATTTTGATTCCCAGTCGACTTCGATAGAAAACAAGTTCTGTTCATGCATTCTAGTTCATCTCTGCAGGGCTGTCTCTGTCTCAGTTTGCTCACGTGTTGTCTTAGTCTGCATGAATGCACACCTTCCATCTGAAGTTGATAGACCTGTTTCATGCACCTGGATCAGGTCTGCAAGAGGAAAACACGTTTCAGTGTTACGTGAAGCGAGAATGAACGCAGACAGACTGGACTGGGAGCTACGACCCAGTTTAATAGGAAGCAGATGTGTGTTTGAGGTTCTCCCAGCTTCCCTGTGACGACAACAGGAGGGAGTCTTGAGCTAGCTTTGGTGGTTTGATCTTGCCATCCTCAGTGTGGCTCAGAATGAGCTTGACGTGCTCACTATTTCACCATAAGAGGAGGAGCAGTGCCGCCGTTTAAAAATACCTCCGTGTGACGGAGCTTTCTGCATGCAGACTCCCATGAGGAGGACCGGGAGGTGCAAACGTCCGAAACTTGTTCCATCCGTGCATCATTTCACTGCAGGATAACTTTGCATCGTATGTCAATCACAATGTCGCTGTTGTGTTAAAGGGGCTTTGATTAATCTCAGGATAAGCATTGTAAACTCGGCGTTGGCCAGGCAGTCTGGAAACACTTCCTTGGTGAACTATAAATAGCCCCGTCCCCTTCTAGAGGCCTGCAGCTCGCTTGCCCTAAGAAAGTGAAAGATGGTCCTGAGTGTCACCTGATCCTCCTCATTAGCATATGTGACATCACGAGCCCCGGATAAATAAGAGGGGGCCCCGAGCCGTGGCTCAGGACCACTCTCTCTTGGGACTCCAGCTTCTCTTCTCCTTTCTTTCCGCTCCTCCATCTCCTACTCTTCCATAATGGTGTGTACAAAGTGTTGTTGAGGACGTAGTCGTTTTAGGGGTGGGGGCGGTACCGGTGGAGTTAATTTTTTGAGACGTCGTCGCCCTTCTTAGCATCGGTTTGGATACCAGCCCAGAAAAAAATGGCCCTAAATTTTGTCTTTCAACTCCATCGCCGAGATCGTGTTTGCATGGAGACGGAGGATGGCACGTCTTACCATTTCTCTGTAAAGTGATCTGTGGTTTAACCCCGTGACTCTGGATGCTCAGTCCAGTGTTTGGGTCGGTAGTTTACTTTGGGCTCAGGACCGCCATGTTGGAATATATCCACACCTCCATCCTTCACATCTGTGGGGGCTCAAATCTGCATGCATGGAGTTTATCCATTTGATTTGTCCTCTAGCCTCCATAGCCTCTAGCCATGTGCTGTAGCCTCCACAGACCGTCCGTAGTGATGGCATGTGCGAAGGAGACAGGTTCTGGCTTTAACTCGTCTAACAAATGACCCGGTCTTGATGACTGGGTCATTTGTTAGATGTGGACTGTGTTCTCCGTGTTACTGGCCAGTCGTTCAGTTCGTTCTCTTTTTTTCTTGTTCATGTGTGTGTGTGTGTGTGTGTGTGTGTGTGTGTGTGTGTGTGTGTGTGTGTGCGCGCGCGCGTGTGTGTGCGCGCGTGTGTGTGCGCGCGTGCGTGCGCGTGCGTGCGTGTGTGTGTGTGTGTGTGTGACAGGCCGAGGAGGCTGCACCCGCCGCTGCCCCCACTGAGTTCTCAGCGGACCAGATTGAGGGTAAGTGTGGACCAGAACATCTCACACACTCCTCCTCGGACCGCATGTGTAATGTGATAAACCACCTTCCCAGAATTGTTTTCTCTTGCCTTTCCTCGCCGTCATTCAGTTTAATATAACCTAGAGCGGCAAAAACATCTTCATTCTGTTTTTCCAAACTACCCAGTTCCTCCTCAGTCGGGGGCATTTCAACATTCAATACCACCCGACCCTCAACAGAGGCCCTAAATAGCTGAAATCGAAGGTCGTGTTAACGACTAAACGGGAGGGAATGCCATGAAAGGGGTCCAGCATGAGGAATGCCATTCTGGGTCCTTGTCCAGCTGTCATGGGGATTTAGGTCCCATCTATTCTAAGCTGGCCGGCCTTGTCTTGCACGGCACGGTGGTCTTACAGTGGCGAGGTGTAAATCCCCAGGCTGGTCTTTAAGACGCAGCCCGGTGGCGTTGCCTTACATCAGGAATCCCGACTTGGTGCTCCTGTCACACCGCCAACACCGACCTGCTGCTCCCTGCTGAAAGACGCGTCCTTTAGGAAGGAGTCTGTCCCACAGGGTGTGTTGTGGCAGTGTCGCTTTGGACATCTGCAAGATAGTAGTGATGTAGAGATAGTAAAAATAAGATAGTAAAGATGGTAATGATGAGAAAACCTTTGTCGTATTGCACTTTTCATTCACAGTGCAGCTGGAAGTGCCTCAGAATAACAGAATTTACCGTGTGGAAGTGGATAAAACAAAGTGCATGGCACTGGAAGGATATCGTCAAGTAACATAGAAAGATAAAAACAAGCAAATGAAAGAAGACAGACAAACTGTCTCTCAAATTAAACCATTTAGTAGTCGCCTGAAACGGCTTGCAGGTCCCATCTGGTCCTCAGATAGTTAAAACGTTATGTCCCCCACATGTCATAATAGCATGGGTCCACACAATGCTGTCTTTACATGTGGACATTTTCAGACACCGTTCTCATTCCTCTTTTTATAACTGATGGACGGTCCAGATAGATTTTGCTCGAGATATATATATGTATATGTATATATATATATATATAAAGAGAGAGAGCGAGAGATAGCTATAGATATGAATGTATATGTATATACATAAAATAGAAAATGCTGTTTCGGCACACCATGCTGCTTTTTGCGAGCGGCGTGCCAGAGGAATGTGCAGGAGGAGGTTTGGGATTACACAGTAGTCAGCATTCTTACCTTCAACCCCAGTGGGCCCCAGGGGGCTTGGGGGGGGGGGGTCCTGCCCCTATATGGCCCGGGTGACTGTCTCAAGGTAGATCATTTGCCCCTGCCACCCACCCAGAATAGGACTAAATGCCACCCAAATGCAAGCGAAGCGTGTTCTGGAGATACAGCTGTTTCCCTCCCTTGTGTTCGGAAATCACATAAGGGCATTAATCTGCCATCAGATCACCTTCCATAGACTTCCTGCCAGGACCCACAGACACAGAGGGGCTTTGCCCCGGCTGGGGTCACTGCCTTGGCCAACAGGCTGCAGCTGTCGCTCCCAATAATCCGCGGACAATGAAGGAAGAATGTGGCGTTCACCGAGTCTGATCCTCTGACATGACGTGACGCCAGATCACCCCCGCCATGCTGAACCTAGAGCCTTCATAAAAACAGACTGTGGGTGTAGAAAACACACAACCGCTCAAATCAGGGCGGAAAACAATGTCAACACATCACTCTTGATGACAATGATTCATGTTTTATTGAGCAGAAGGGATGGACATGTCTTATGTAGATGGACATGTCTTATGTATATGTCTTATGTATATGATGATATGTCTTATGTATATGATGATATGTCTTATGTATATGTATATATCTTATGTATATGATGTATATGTCTTATGTATATGATTTATGTCTTATTCATTACCCATTATGTTGGCTTTATTTTTCAGTGCACCTTGCATCAACATCAGCACATATAAACACTTTAATATCGTCTGCATCTGTGTCAAGAAATGTGACTGCAGTGACTCAACTCTCTCTCTCTCTCTCTCTCTCTCTCTCTCTCTCTCTCTCTCTCTCTCTCTCTCTCTCTCTCTCTCTCTCTATGTCTCTCTCTCTTTCCAGACTTCAAGGAGGCTTTCGGTCTCTTCGACAGAGTTGGTGACAACCAGGTGGCCTACAGCCAGGTGGCCGACATCATGCGTGCCCTGGGTCAGAACCCCACCAACAAGGACGTTAAGAAGATCCTGGGTGACCCATCCGCCGACGGTCAGTCCACCAAAATACACACACACACACACACGCACACTTTGAAGCAGATAAACAAAAAGCTCATAAATCATGAGACTATACACAGTAACAAATTATAATTTGGAGACATAGTATGTTTATACCAGTAAACTATGCCAGTGTAGCAGTTCTCATTTACTTTTTTGCTAAAATATTATAATAATAAAATAAGATGTGTTACATGCAGTGAACAAATTCATTGTAAGAATACAATGTTAAATAAAATGGCTTTCATACTTTCTAATATACTATATTGCTAATATACTACTAACCGTATACTGTACTATTAATATACTATATTACTAATATACTGTACTATTAATATACTATATTACTAATATACTAGTAATAGTATACTCTACTATTAATATAGTAGATTACTAGTATCCTACTAATGGTATACTGTACTATTAATATACTAGATTAATAATATACTACTAATAGTATACTTACTATTAATATACTAGATTACTAGTATACTACTAATAGTATACAGTACTGTTAATATGCTAGTACTAATACAAATGTTATACTTGTATACTATACTTTACTATATACTATGCTATTATACTATTAAAGTATTCTAATTTGCCAAAACTGAAACAAAACACTGATAAAACTAGATGTGTAACGTGATTAAGCTAGAAGTGTAAAGTGAGAATTATCATTAATAAAACCAATAGGAAGACACATAAAGGGCCAAGGAATTTAATAGTGGCGATAGAAAGGGTTAAAAACATGATGCTAGGTGTAATTACAGAGTAGATCTGTCCTGTGTTTATTCTATTTGTCTGCCATTTTTTATCTTACGTTGGTGTGTTGAGCACTGCGCCAAACCAGATTCCTCACATGTACCTGGCACATGACGGGTGAAGGGTTCTGACGTTGCCGCTCCCCTGTGTCATTTCTAAATAAATAAAACAGATATGGCCAACAAGAGGTTGAACTTTGACGCTTTCCTGCCCATGCTGAAGACCGTGGACACAATCCAGAAGGGAACCTACGACGACTACGTTGAGGGTCTGCGCGTCTTCGACAAGGAGGGCAACGGCACCGTCATGGGCGCTGAGCTGCGCATCGTGCTGTCCACCCTGGGTGAGGTTCACGCTCACTAACAAGACCCAGATATATACAGTTACACGCTAACACAACCGGCTCTTAAAAATAGAGTCCGCTCCAGTGTGTGTGTGTATCTTTGTTTCTGACATATGGCTCCTTGTGCACCTCCAGGAGAGAAGATGACCGAGCCAGAGATTGACGCCCTTATGACCGGCCAGGAGGACGAGAACGGCAGCGTGCACTATGAGGGTGAGATTTCTATTTCCTGTCAGCTGCAACTGTCCATGATATGCTCTCCTTTTTTTTCCTTTTAGTTATTGATTTTACTACATATAAAGATCGATATGTTAGTTTGAAGTGGAGAACAAGATGATGTTTGGGCAGAGGGTCAAACTGATGATGACAGTTCACTGATCATCCAATCCGATCAGCGTATTAGATGATGTCATTTATTAGTAGAAATTGATCGTTATCATCAGTCTGTGAACTTTAACTTAATGTGAAATGCATTTGTTGTAGTTAATGTGCCGTGAAAAATACAGTTTTGATTGACTCGTTGGTTAGTCACACTGTGAACATGTAATTTTTGGATTAAGCCTCAACCCATTTCATATACCTACTGCCTGATAACTGTTAAGATGATAGATATGCAGCTTGACTTATCTCTCTCTCTCTCTCTCTCTCTCTCTCTCTCTCTCTCTCTCTCTCTCTCTCTCTCTCTCTCTCAGCTTTCGTCAAACACATCATGTCTGTGTAAGAGGCCACAACAGGAGTGTTGAGGAGGCTGTAATGCGGCTGCAGACCGCCGGACAGTGTCTGACCATCACACTGTTTCAAAGACCAACTTAGGAAAGACAAGGACAATGTACAAGGGATGTTGAAGCCGCTCCACCTCTTCTTTTTTTTCCTATTTTTTTTCCTTTTCTTTTTTTTTGCTCAATTTCATCTCCAATCCTCCTCTCTCTCTTTCTCTCTGTGGACATCACTGACACCTCTTGGTTGTTGACCCCCCCCCTGTCTGGCCTCTTATCCCCCCCGGGGCGTGTCTCCACCCTCCACGTGGGGTGAGAAAGGGGGGAGAAGGGGTGACCGCTCATTAAGTGAGGGTTGATCCCTCTGTCCCACCCACCACCTCATCCAGTCACACCATCACTGGCCCAGCAACGCCGAAGGCGCTGGAGTATGGTCGTGGATTCGCCGCCAAAGAACCCCCCCCCCCTTTCCACTCGAAAAGTTTTATTTATTTTCACTGTCTCATTTCAGAATAAACTTTTCAAAAAGTACATCCCACCGGGTCTGATTCTTGGTCAGTTATTGTCCTTTCGAATGTGTACATTTATTGATGTGATAAACAAATGTAAAGTATCCAGAAGAGATGGATCTCATACAGTAAAATACTGAGCTAGCATCACGCTGGCAGATGAAACCAATGACACACATTCAGCACACTTCACATTTTTCCTTCAGCAGCCTTCAGTTTAATTTCTCTGGAGTTTAACCGTCACTTATTTAAATCTGATAACGTCAAAATGAACCAACGATTTATGTTTAATTTATAGACATGATCTCTGGTTTTGCCAATCCCTACTTCGTGCTCTGATATTAAATGTAAAATATGTATTCATCAGAGACCTTGCTGCACCACAACTCATCCATTTTTAGCATGAGTCCAGTTAACATTGAACCCCTAATCCTAGCATTATTAGCATCATGTGACCATTCAGTTTCACAACCAGTTTGGTGGTTTGAATGTCCAGAAATTGAGCTTTGATTGCAGTCTGATGCGCTGTGCCACAAAGCTATTGTATTGAAATGGTGCATCTTGAACAGTGGACACATTTTTTATTTATCAGTTTGTCAAAATGGAATAAACTGTCATAAAAAAAATTTCTATCCATCACAATGTTTCATTTGGTCGGTTTCTGTTGTTCTGGGTAACGCTACCTCCTTGGTGGCTCAGTTGAGTTGTAGTGTCCCTCAAGGCTCAGTTCTTGGCCCCCTTCTCTTTTCTATATACAGTGGTGCTTGAAAGTTTGTGAACCCTTTAGCATGTTATATATTTCTGCATAAATATGACCTAAAACATCATCAGATTTTCACACAAGTCCTAAAAGTAGAGAAAGAGAACCCAATTAAACAAATGAGACAAAATATTATACTTGGTAATTTATTTATTTAGGAAAATGATCCAATATTACATATCTGTGAGTGGCAAAAGTATGTGAACCTGTAGGATTAGCAGTTAATCTGAAGGTGAAATTAGAGTCAGGTGTTTTCAATCAATGGGATGATAGTCGTTTGTGAGTGGGCGCCCTGTTTTTTTTTAAAGAACAGGGATCTATCAAAGTCTGATCTTCACAACACATGTTTGTGGAAGCGTATCATGGCAAGAACAAAGGTGATTTCATCAGGTTGGAAAAGGTTAAAAAACCATCTCTAAAGAGTTTGGACTCCACCAATCCACAGTCAGACAGATTGTGTACAAATGGAGGAAATTCAAGACCATTGTTACCCTCCCCAGCAGTGGTCGACCATCAAAGATCACTCCAAGAGCAAGGCGTGTAATAGTCGGCCAGGTCACAAAGGAACCCAGGATAACTTCTAAACAACTAAAGGCCTCTCTCACATTGGTTAATATTAATGTTCATGAGTCCACCATCAGGAGAACACTGAACATCAATGGGGTGCATGGCAGGGTTACAAGGAGAAAGCCACTGCTCTCCAAAAAGAACATTGCTGCCCGTCTGCAGTTTGCTAAAGATCACGTGGACAAGCCAGAAGGCTATTGGAAAAAATGTTTTGTGGACAGATGAGACCAAAATATATCTTTTTGGTTTAAATGAGAAGCGTTATGTTTGAAGAAAGGAAAACACTGCATTCCAGCATAAGAACCTTACCCCATCTGTGAAACATGGTGGTGGTGGTATCATGGTTTGGGCCTGTTTTGCTGCATCTGGGCCAGGACGGCTTGCAATCATTGATGGAACAATGAATTCTGAATTATACCAGCGAATTCTTAAGGGAAATGTCAGGACATCTGTCCGTGAACTGACTCTCAAGAGAACGTGGGTCATACAGCAAGACAACGACCCTAAGCGCACACGTTGTTCTATCAAAGAATGGTTAAAGGAGAATAAAGTTAATGTTTTGGAATGGCCAAGTCAAAGTCCTGACCTTAATCCAATCGACATGTTGTGGAAGGACCTGAAACGAGCAGTTCATGTGAGGAAACCCACCAACATCCCAGAGTTGAAGCTGTTCTGTACGGAGGAATGGGCTAAAATTCCTCCAAGCCGATGTGCAGCACTGATCAACAGTTACCAGAAAAGTTTAGTTGCAGTTATTGCTGCACAGGGGGTCACACCAGATACTGAACGCAAAGGTTCACATACTTTTGCCACTCACAGGTATGTAATATTGGATCATTTTCCTCAATAAATAAATGACCAAGTATAATATTTTTGTCTCATTTGTTTAACTGGGTTCTCTTCATCTACTTTTAGGACTTGTGTGAAAATCTGATGATGTTTTAGGTCATATTTATGCAGAAACATAAAAAATTCTAAAGGTTTCACAAACTTTCAAGCACCACTGTACATGCTGCCCCTCGGTCAGGTCATTCAAAATCATGATGTGCTGTACCATTTCTATACTGATGACACTCAGTTACACCATCCATCCATCCATTATCCAAACCGCTTGTGCTGCTCTCAGAGTCGCGGGGATGCTGGGGCCTATCCCATTCCATTAAAATCAACAGGTCCTAGTGCCTTAGCAAATTTCACAACTTGCCTCTCTGACATTAAATCCTGGATGTTCGAAAATATCCTCAAATTTAATGATGATAAATCTGAGGTTATTCTGTTCGGTCCCGAAAATTCCATCAGCCCTTTTGTTACTAATCTTGCTGGTCTGTCAGATAGTCCCTAAGCAGGCTGCTAGGAATCTTTTTTTTTGTATACATTTATTTCTAGTTTTTCCCCTTATCCCACCTGATTAACCCAATGGCGTATGGTCGGAACGTTTGTCGAATAACTCCCCTGTCACACGTTTCCACAGGAAGGAGATAGTCAGAACACCGGCTTTCTTCAAACTCGTGCCGGCGGTTCTCTCTCTATTCCACGCTGAAATCTCCTCGCGTGGGTTGCGTTACCATCAGGCCGCCAAGGCGACGGAGGGAGAAGGCTCTTGGTTGCTTGGCTGCAGGCGGTCGGATGGGTCAGAGGGGTCGCTGGAGTACGACGAGTCCCCCAATACTACACCGATCTACACCCACTGTCGCTCGGGTAAGGGTGGCCTAATGAATGCCTTACCCCGCGGACGCTCTGGCCGTGACCGGTTACGGCGAGTCTGGGATACGAACCTCCCGGCCGCGTGACGAGCGGACTGCGGGAACGGCGGTTTATCCCGCTCGGCCGTCAGAGCGGCCCTGGCTGACAGGAATCTTGGGGTAATATTCGATGCTAACCTCGGTTTTAGATAATTAAATCAAACATATTGTTCAGTCGTGCTTTCTCCAGCTCAAGCTAATTTCCAAAATTAGGTCATTTTTATCAATTGCCGATCTGAAAAAAGTTGTACATGCTTTTATCTTTTCTCTTTTCTGTAATGCACTTTATTCTGGTATCAGTGTAAACTACTGATGCTTAACGGGTCTGACCTTTTAGCCGAGCGGTTAGTGATGTCGCCTTGTGGTGCAGTACAACCCGTCTCGAATCCCACACCGGGCAAGAAAATAACCGGTTACATTATTATTAATAATTCTTACTTCTTTCAAAGTCAGAAAGGAAAACCCCACAAAACATCTGTTCCGTAATGCAGTGAAGTATGCCATGTAGTTTCATGTAGTTGTTTAAAGCCACATCAAGTTATTTGTGGGGGTTTATTCCCTGTAACACAGCTGTCAAACACAACTTGTTTAATGATTTAAAAACTCACAGAAAGTCATTTTATTTGTCTTCATATTCAGTGTACAGTGTCAGTGACAGTGTGTCGTGTATGTCATGGTACAGCATATGTTCTGTTCTGATGCAGGATGCGTCAAAAGGTTACTCTGCAGCAGCCACCGTCACAAGTCCAACTCTGAGATATTTCAGACCTAGCAACTGTAGTTTTCTTCCATTATCAAGAAGATTTTTTTTATGAAAACGCCGTTTTTCTGATGAAAGACTACATTTTTGTTTCATTATCCCTGGTTGTGGTATTTTTTTATTTTTTATTTTTGTTTGGTTGCAGTATGAACGTTGGGCAGAAAATGGGAGAAATGATGCAGGGTTTATGGTGCGCGCTATATGGAAACAGTGGAGAAAAGACGCCACCCTGTGGCGTTATTGGAAAGTGTAAAGCTTATCAATCTGTCGTCGCTCACCACTGTTGTTGTGAAGTGTGAAAATAAACTTAACATCTCGTCCTGGACGAAAATAAATCACTTCTCAAGTTTCACCAGTTTTCTCCCTTTTTAATGATTTCCTGTAATTAAATGCTTTTGCACACAAAGGAAAAAAAGTGTCGCTGTAATTCACCGATCCATCCTCCGGCCCAGTAAGTGGCGCTAATGCGCTAGAAAGTTATTTCTCATTTGTGATAAAGTGGATAATCAGTAGTAGAAGAAAGGGAAGCGGATTTGGCGGTGTTGTGTGAGCGGTAGCGGGTGCGGTAGCGGCGGGGGCGGTGTGTACAGCGCTGAGCAGGGAGAGGAGACATGTTTGTTCAGAGAACCGTCAGAATTTGTTTATCTGCTGCCAGAAATGGACAAGTTGTGTCTGCAGGACGATCCAGGTTCGTTTATCAGTCTACGGTAGTTCGGATTTCTGTCTTCTTATTTTTTGTTGGAATTTGACAACGCCATTTTATTCTTCTATATTCAGTCTTACTCTAAGTGATTCCAGTGCTTACAGAACTTGCTTTTATCAAAAGTAAAATGATCAGTTTGAAGGCAAAAAAAGTCATTAAAAAAATAAAGTTAAGTCAGTGTCAGTTTGTCGGGTCGAGTTTTTAAAATGACTCCTCTTCAAAGTGGGCCACAGTGACCTTTAACCCAATTATGTTGTGACGTCCGCCAGGTAGGGGGGGTGTGTGTGTGTGTGTGTGTGTGTGTGTGTGAGAGAGAGAGAGAGAGAGAGAGAGAGAGAGAGAGGTATATATATATATTTATCTATCTATATCTTATCTATTCCAGAGTAATAAAATAGAAGGCTATGAATCAAAATAAAATACTCTTAAGTGGAACAGACAAGAAGCTGTAATTGGTCAACCGCACATTGCCAGTTAGTGTTTACTTAAAGACATATCTTTTTAATATCTTTTCTTTATAACCTGACCGGTAGAAATTAGAATTGAAACAGAAATCAAGTTTCCATGCTTTGACTTTAAATCTTAGGGGGGATATTGAATTTCTTTATCTTCATTTGTCAGACTACAGCACAGCCAGGCTCCCACGCATGTGGACGGTTCCCATCCTGCCCGTCAAGAGACGTCCAACGCCAAGAACCTGATGGATATCGGGACGCGGCGCATCTTCACTGAGGACCATGACCTCTTCAGACAGAACGTACGCCGCTTCTTCCAGGAGGAGGTGGTGCCCCACCACAAGGAGTACGTACTGCAGACCTCCAGGAGGTTTCCACGGGCTTCCCAGCAAAATGATGAATCATTTCATGCCAATATGTTTTAAAGAGCTCACGTTATTCTTTTTGGGTTTTTCCCCTGTCCTTAGTGTGTTATATAGCTGGGAGGTGCATGTAAAATGTCTGCGGAGTTACAAAACCCAAAGTCCACGCCAAAGTCATTCTGTCTGACAGAAAACACCAACCCTGAACTGCCTGAAGTGCCTCATTTGTAGTCCAGCTTTTTCTTCCATTACTCATCTGTGTCACTATGTAACACAATTTCATAATGCCAGCCTACCAGCTAGTTTGGCCCACCCTTAATCAAAGCTGGGTAGCCCAGAAGCGGGAAGCTTCAAATAAGAAGTGGAAGCTGGTGTCGTGCAAAGATATGTATCCCCTGATATGAAGTGTACCCCTGGCCGCTCCAAGGGTCATAGCGACAAATGTAGAGATCAAATTGTTTTGACCCTGGTACCATTTGATTCAGCTGAAAATGCTGAACATACATTATATGAACATGTATAACATGTGTATATTTGTTTCAAAATTTGGGAATGAAGACACCTTTAAAATGCTTGCAGAGCAAGACATTTTTGTGGGGATCTGCTAGCAAATGGCTCTATTTCTGTGTTCGATCCCACAATTTGAAACAAACATGTTATACATAAAAAATGTTCAGTGTTTTCTGCTGAATTGAATGGTACCGCTCTAAGCGGTTGGCCCATCACAACAGAGTGGGCCTGGTTCAGAGGAAACAGCAGGTTGGAGGGGGGGGGGGGTGCGGAAGCCAAAATGGCCCGTTTCAAGCTACGTGAGCATGAGGTGCTGCACACACAGCCTGCACAGCTGTACATTCCTATTTACAAACATTCAAATGTTTGTAAATCGGCCACAAAAATGAATATATTAAACTGGGATATGGCATAATAAGGGCTCTTTAATTTTCATGAGAAGGTTTTCCGTTTAATTTGAAAGGGTGACTTATTATGATAATGATTTACACAAGTCTTTTCCTTCAGTCGACAGTTATGACGGTCATTAGTAAATCAACATGAATATCTTCCCATATGAAGTTTTCCTGGATAAAATCCCCACAAAATAGGCATGTATGAACTAATGTGTGTCTTTTTGGGGGTTCTTGAAATGAAAACGTTTCATGACCCCTGCAGGACACTATAGCTTCATGTTAAAGGCATGATATCCAGTTAACTACCAAGAATTCAGGTCTTGCATTTTGTTGGTGAAGCTGTGTGAATTAAAAGCCATCTTAGGGGAACCGTCTGCTCCCTAAACAAACCTTCTCCATCGTTAACCTCTGTTTTAATTTCCGGTCCCAGGTGGGAGAAGGCCGGTCAGGTGAGCAGGGAAGTGTGGGAGAAGGCCGGAGTGCAAGGCCTGCTGGGAGTTTTCACTCCGGAGGAGCACGGCGGCATTGGGGGAGACCTGATGTCTGCTGCCATCGTTTGGGAAGAACAGTGAGTTTTCCTTAACATGCATTTATTTGATAGAATATTTCTGAAAAGTATTTTCCATTAGGAAGCATGAAAGGTACACAAAACAACAAAAGTTCAAAGGATGTGTGAACTTAATTTTAGGTTAATGTGTTTAGATAGATCAAGTTTATTAGTATAGGCCTCACAGCTCCATTATCAGAGGGCATTACATTCCCATGGTGGGAAACTGGTAGAAATGACGACAATCTTTTTCCTTAGACCTTGACTGAAATGAAGTAAAACTCCAGAGAAAAAAGTTTTTGGAAAAAATTTGAAAGTGACACTCAGGAAGAGTGTCAGAGGAGGGATCTCTCTCCAGGACAGAGCTGGCTGAGCTAATAAGCGGCCTTTGCGGTGGCATAGGGCCCTGTGGCCAGCAGACGGGCCCTGGGGGCAAGTGTCACACAAAAAAAACAAACATAAAAGAATAAACTTAAAAGAAATACACCTTTCTATATTAAGCATCATAATAAGCACAGTAGTTATTCATTGAGTTGTTTATTATGGCAAGTCAGCTGCCCTGGTAGCTGAGGTTCAGGTGTCAGGTGATCCTTTTGAATGACTGGTGTTGGCCCACCTGAAGAATGTCCCAAGACACTTGCTGGACCCCCTGCAGTTTGCCTACCGGGCAAACAGGTAAGTGGATGGTGCAGTCAACATGGGACTGCACGACATCTCGCAACACCTTGACTGCCCAGCGAGCGACATATGCAAGGATCCTGTTTGTGGACTTGGGCTCGGCATCCAACACCATCATTCAAGAAATCCTCTTCTCCAAACTCTCCCAGCTCACTGTATCACCGCCATCTGTCAATGGATCACCAGCTTCCTGACAGGCAGGAAACAGCAGCTGAAGCTGAGGGAATTTACTTATGGTATACTGGTAGTCAACAGTGGTGCTGGCCAGGGCTTTACCCTCTCCCACTGCTCTTCTCCCTCCACACCAATGACTGCACCTACAAGGACACAGCTGTTAAACAGCTGTTGTGGACGACACTATGGTCATCGAACTCAGCCAGGATGGTGTTGAGTTTGCATATCGGCGAGAGGTTGAGCAGCTGGTACTCTGGTGAAGTCAGAACAACTTGAAGCTGAACATGCTCAAAACTGTGGAGATGACAGTGGAGTTCAGGAGACACCTCTCAGCACGGCTCCCCCTCACAATATCCAACAGCCCTGTGTCAACCGTGGAGACCTTCAAGTTTCCGGGGACTACCATATCCAAAGACCTGAAGTGGGAGACCAACATCAACTCCATCCTCAAAAAAGCCCAGCAGAGAATGTTCTTTTTGCGGCAGTTGAGGAAATTTGGCCTGCCACATGAGCTGTTGAGCCAGTTCTGCACCACAGTCACTGAGTTTGTCCTGTGCACATCCATTATGGTCTGTTTCAGAGCAGCAACAAAACAGGATAGGAACAGACTGCAGCAAACAGTAAGGGCAGCAGACAAAAATCATTGGCGCTCCCCTGCATGTTAACATAGCTCTAGTTTCTTTCAGATCTAAAGTGACCTCATAGAAACTCAGAGAATGAAATATTTCTTTGCAGCGTGTAAAAGTTTTACGTTGTTTCTCAGGATGTACTCCAACTGCTCTGGTCCAGGCTTTGCGCTGCACTCAGAAATCGTCATGCCTTACATCAGCAACTACGGCACCACAGAACAGATCCAGCACTTCATCCCCCGCATGGCCGCCGGGAAATGCATCGGTGCCATCGCCATGACAGAACCGGGAGCGGGCAGGTACGAGATCCATCATAGAAGAATGCACCACATGTAGTTGATAATCAGTTTGTGGTTATGATTCTGTGTCACAGAGGTGAAGTGCTGTTATAGAAACCAAGCAAGTGTGGACTTGGTGAATTTGCCCTCACTTGACTTGTTCTATATGTGTTCAGTGGGCATGAGGCTTATCAGGCAGCATTTGACTAAAGAACTGGAAGCAGTTCATAGTAGGAGGAAAAACTGTGGTCCATTTGAGAGGAACTTGAAGAATGCTGAACACTGAGTTACTCATTCTTACATTGTACTTGAAATGGTTAGATATTTTTTGTTATCCTTTGTCTCATTTTGACCCCCAGTGACCTCCAAGGTGTAAGGACATATGCCAAGAAAGACGGCAGTGACTGGATTCTTAACGGCAACAAGGTACAGCAAAACAAACAAAACAAAAAAGCAATTGTCCAAGTCATCCAAACGATCTCTAAACATAAGGGACAAGGGACATTCAGGTTTGGTTAATTAGTCTTTATTATGAGAGGCTGATAAAGACAGTGAATATATAGGGTGTATTGTTTGATTAATGCAGCCACAGTCATTTTTTATGTACCCATGTGGTTGAGCTGCCAGGATATTTGGGAGACTTACTGTTCTCTCTTCAATCTCGTCTCTCGAGGTTTTTATCACCAACGGCTGGATGAGCGACCTGGTCATCGTGGTGACCGTGACCAACCGGGAGGCGAAGGCGGCAGCTCACGGCATCAGTCTGTTCCTGGTGGAGGACGGCATGAAAGGCTTCCACAAAGGACGCAAGCTGGAGAAAATTGGCCTGAAGGCACAGGTAGTACTATGCATGAAGGCTTTCCAGTCATATTTGGAATGAGTTTCTGGTCTTTATCAGCAACCAGGAACAATTTATTGTCATTTCTATCATGTGCTTGCATACACAAAAGAAACGAAATTTCACTTCTCCCAGCCCACAGCAGTGCAACACAAAAGATAAAAACACATATCTAGAATTTCCCAAAATGACGCCACCAAAAGCACACAAAAACAGAGAACAAAGCAAAAAAATAAAAAATAAAAAATAAAACAAAACACACAGTTAACAACACAGTCCATTCAGTGCCACAGTCCAAAAAATTCCACTGTCCAGGAGAACGAACGCCAGCCAGGAGGACTGTCGGAACTGCTGGTCTGCATGGGCTAGCAGTTAGCTTAGCCTGCCCCGCTTCCCCGTCCTGTCAGACCGCCCTCGGTGCTTCCTCTTCAGGCGCAGTTCCAGGCAGGGCCGTGGTCCTTGGGTGCACAGGACACAGCAGACCAGGCTCCCTCAGCCGATCCAACGCCAGCTCTCCCAGCCAGACGCCCTCAACACACCTCAGTGTTTCCTCTCGGCTGCAGCTCCGGGCAGGGCCGTTGTCCCTGGGACAACAGGATGCAGTGGACCAAGCTCTCTCAGCCGATCCAACATCAGCTCCCCCAGCCATTAAACGAAAAAAATCGACGATAAAAAAAACCCAAAAAAACACAATGACACAAACTTACACGCAGACGTAGACATGGACAAAGACACTGCGTAGTCGGTACTGGGTGAGGCCGCCGCAAACATAAGTTCGCGTTGCCATCTTCCTACTTTATGTTGCTACAACAAAGACCTGTAGTACTCATGCTGTCATACATTATTATTGGAGCAGCTGGAATATTTGGGTACATCTGGGTAGTACAGCTGACCATTGCGCTCCTTCATAAGGATTATCTTAATGTCTGTGATCTTGTAATTTAAATTTATTCTACTTTTGCAATCACTTTGAGCTCGGACAGATGTGTTAATGAGTTAAAATGTAACAGAATTATGGGCATTTCAATTACTGTTCAAAATTTGCTCACATTTCACATTTCCATCACACACATGCTTTGGTGCTGAGAGTCCTAAATGCAGCCAGTATGGGCATTACAGTTTGTATTTTGTGTTTGACTGTAAGTTATCGTTAATTTAGCTGCTTCATCACTTCCCATCAGGACACGGCAGAGCTGTTCTTCGAGGACGTGCGTCTGCCGGCCAATGCTCTGCTGGGAGAGGTCAACAAGGGCTTTTACTACCTCATGAATGAGCTGCCGCAGGTGAGAGAAATACAGGAGTGAGAAGACTTGATGGTATTTCCACTCAGTAAACCGGATGGCTGACTGGTTATTTTGTGGGTTCCTACGCAGGAGCGTCTGCTGATCGCCGACATGGCCATCGCCAGCTGTGAGTTCATGTTTGAGGAGACCAGGAGCTACGTGTTGCAGCGGAAGGCGTTCGGAAAAACCATTGCTAACCTGCAGGTCTGAACAGCACCCAATGGCCCTTATCTGTCAGTTTTCTCTGCGTTTGTATAAATTCAGACTTTTTTATAGATTATTTCCCAGCAAGAGTCATGTCAAATGAACTTTAATCTTTGCTGCTGTCATCAAGAAAGCACCAAAAGTAAAAACACTGCTGGTTATAGATGCAAAATTTATAAAATTACAGCATGGATCGCTTGTTCGAATCCCCATGTGACCCCAACTTGGTTGAGCGTCCCTACAGACACAATTGGCTGTGTCTGTGGGTGGGAAGCCGTATGTGGGTATGTGTCCTGGTCGCTGCACTGGCGCCTCCTCTGCTTGGTCGGGGTGCCTGTTCGGGGGTGGGGACTGGGGGGAATAGCGTGATCCTCCCATGTGCTACGTCCCCCTGGTGAAACTCCTCACTGTCAGGTGAAAAGAAGCAGCTGGTGACTCCACATGTATGGGAGGAGGCATGTGGTAGTCTGCAGCCCTTCCCAGAACAGCGGAGGGGGTGGAACAGAGACCGGGACGGCTCAGAAGAGTGGGGTAATTGGCCAAGTTACAATTGGGGAGAAAAAGAGGGAAAAAATCAAAAAAGACAAAAAATGACAGCACATTTAACTTTCTATCTATAAGAATATAGATAGAAAGTTGAATCATCTTTATGATGCTGAACTGGTGAAGTGCTGATGGTACTACAGTACAAAAAAAAATCAAAACTTGTCATTTCATTTGTTACTCAGCCTAAAACCCCTATTTTTTCATAACCAGAAAGGAAAACCTTCCAGTGATATGCTATAACTTCAGTTGTTTAACACAAAACTACTTTTCTGAGATTTTTTTTTTTGGTCCCTTTGCGTCCAGATGGTTTTAAAGAGGTGGGCCATATTTTAAACATATATCTATATATCTTCATTCAAGACAAAGGCAGGTTGGAGACAAGTCACATAGCTTCCAGTTTTATTTTCCTTTAACTTGTTGAAGAAAAATAAAATGTCCATCCTTCATTTATGATCAAATGCTTTTCGTGTCTGTATTTTTTGTAGTGGAGTGATCTGGTGTCCCAGTCACTGCATCAGTTTAGCCTTTCTAGCCAGTCAGCATCCTCAAAATAAGTGAAAACACTCGGTTCTGTTTATTCTACTCTTTATTTTATTCTGCTCAACAGTGACTAATGATTGATGCTTGAATCCGTGCAGCACTTGACGTCTGAATCTCGTCTTCTTATTTTCAAGACGGTGCAACACAAACTAGCGGAGCTGAAGACGGACATCTGTGTTGGCCGGGCCTTCGTGGACAGCTGTCTGCAGCTCCACGCCAGCAAACGGCTGGACTCCTCCACTGCCTCCATGGCCAAGTTCTGGTGAGGACACAGCCTTCACGTCCACCAACCACCAGTGGTCATGTAGTTTTACTGGATGCAGTGTTCTGGTGCTGTGCATATCAAGTCATGTGGGTCCTGTGTGCTCAGTAAAACCAGCTAGCCGATGCTCTTTGTCTAGACTCCCGAGTAGGTTTAAGATGGTGAGTTTTCAGTATCAACGGTCATGTTTACATCCAAACATTCAGCAAAGTTTAGTTTAAGGATTTTATTCAACCCCTTGTGTGCAGATCATCAACATCGTCAACAGTTCAGTTGATGATTCTACATTATTTCTCTTTGTCATTATTTTTTCTCCCCCTCTTTGTTTTCCCCAATTGCATCCAGCCAATTACCCCACTCTTCCGAGCCATCCCGGTCGCTGCTCCACCCCCTCTGCTGATCTGGGGAGGGCTGCAGACTACCACATGTCTCCTCCGATACATGTGGAGTCACCAGCCGCTTCTTTTCACCTGACAGTGAGGAGTTTCATCAGGGGGATGTAGCGTGTGGGAGGATCACGCTATTCCCCCTCTCCCCCGAACAGGCGCCCCAACCGACCAGAGCAGGCGCTAGAGCAGTGACTAGGACACATACCCACATCCGGCTTCCCACCCACAGACACGGCCAATTGTGTCTGTAGGGATGCCTGACCAAGCCAGAGGTAACGGGGATTTGAACCTGCGATTCTCGTGTTGGTAGGCAACGGAATTAGACCGCCACGCCACCTGGACGCCTCTTCTTGGATGCCCCTTCTCTTCATCATTCTGTCCTCCTCCAAGCTTTTTCATGACGTTTGGGACTTTTTTTTTTTTTTTGGACACTAAGTAACTTCCAAATTGGCATAAAGATAATACGATGGAAACACGGTTATTCTGACGGACAAATTGACAGGATGCGTGGTTGTTGATCGACACCGTCTGGTCAAACTCTGTTACAGAGCGGTCTCTTGTAATGGCATGGCACTCTGAACCGCCGGTGCTCCTGTCCAATTCAAGGTGGCGCCCGGTCGGTTTCTATGCTGTGTCGTTCCTTCCTGTAACATCCGTACCCTGTTGCTGTTATTGAGCACCATCCTCCCATTTCCATTCCCCCTATAAAGGATAATAATAATGATGATGATATTAGTAATATTGTTAATTATGGATATAATATTGATAACTGAGATTACACACATCAATGTCGATATTCTGCTGTAATATCTTATGTTGGATGTGTTTCATAGGAGCACCACATCACATCACATCACATCACATCACATATATGGGCAAAGTTACTTGGCAGTTAAAAACAGATCTGCACTTTGATTCTGGTTTATTATTCATCTTGTCCATTCCCCCAGGGCATCGGACCTCCAGAACAAGGTGGCCACCCAGTGTCTGCAGCTCCACGGAGGCTGGGGATACATGTGGGAATACCCCATCGCCAAGTGAGTGACACTAGCGGGCACTAGAGATTTGGACCGGGATCTCTGGTATACCATGAGCCATGCAGAGCCATGTGCATCCAGGTTCACACTCCACAAGCTTCGTTGAGATTTAACTAAAATCTCGTCAGTCAGATCCTGTGTGTGAGTTGGTGCATGTCAACAGGGCATGGTTAGGAGAAACCAGGATAAAACCTAATGCATATGTGGACAGTAGCCAGGATACTAAAGCATGGAAACACCTTTTCCAGCTTATTGTTGTTGTCTTTTCTTATTTGGTCTGTGCAAGCTCTTTTTTGCAAGGTATTATGGGTAATTTTTGCCATAATTTCAGCATGGCAGCAAACCACAGGGGTGCTGTGTTGCCCTTCATTGGAAAGACCAAGAAACAGAATCGTGTCATTAATGACGATGATCGTCAAAAGTCAATAATTTAAAAAAAAAGACATTGAAATGTTTCTCAAGGTTCAATAAAGAAGCAGGTGGGAAACAGGTTTGATGCAAGCAGGTAATGGTGCAATGCTCTGTGTCTCTCCCTCTCTCTCTCCCCCCGTCTGGTTCTCTCTGTCTCTCACCTTCCAGGGCGTTCGTTGACTCTCGTATCCAGCCCATTTACGGAGGCACCAACGAGATCATGAAGGAGCTGATCGCTCGCAGCATCATCAGCCAGAAATAAGAGGTGGATCTTTATTCACAGTGGAGGGTTGACCTGGGGGGGGGGGGGGGGGGGGCATCTGGTTTTCCCTCAGGTCCCCATTTAGTCTTCTCACATTGATCTGGAAAGTCTGAAAATACATTGGAACACAAGTTCGAACATTTCCAGGTCTTGAGAATGAGAGAATCCCTGGGGGAAAAGTGGGAAAATGTCAGACATTTCTTACACACGTGAATGATTGTTGTGCAGCAAACGCCGGGTGTGTGGGTGTGCTGGGTTGATATTACTTCTGTATGAAATAACTGTTAGTGCTTCATGTCTTCAGGCATGCTGAATAATTCAGGTAAGAAACTCACAGAAAGGTGAATCGGTTCATCTGGACACAAGGTTTATTGAGAGAATCGTTTCATCATCATTTAAGTGACCTCTTCAGTCTCACCTGACTGCAGGTGTCCCCACCCTTATAAACAATACAGTGACTGCAGGTGTCCCCACCCTTATTAACAATACAGTGACTGCAGGTGTCCCCACCCTTATAAACAATACGGTGACTGCAGGTGTCCCCACCCTTATAAACAATAGAGTGACTGCAGGTACCCCTAACCCTTATAAACAATACAGTGACTGCAGGTACCCCTAACCCTTATAAACAATACAGTGACTGCAGGTACCCCCACCCTTATAAACAATACAGTGACTGCACGTGTCCCCACCCTTATAAACAATACAGTGACTGCAGCTACCCCCACCCTTATAAACAATACAGTGACTGTGTAGCGAATTCGGGAGGCAACCACAGGAACTGCCGTGGCCGGGGCACGAACCCATATCGCCCGCACATAGAGTATGTCACTAATACATAGAGTATGTCACTAATACATAGAGTATGTCACTAATACATAGAGTGCATAATAAATAAACGTTGTGTCCAGATGAACTGATCCAACTTTCTGTCTACTAGCGCTGAGGCAGGGAATTGGATCTTACTGCCGTCATAACCTCAGAGTCAATACAGCTGGCTGAAAATGTATTTCTGTTTTTAAACTTCAGCGAAATCCATGAAAAATTGTACTTGGCACTAATGGTGTATTTTTAGGTGCGAAGCAACTCATAAACCTGAAGAGAAACTGAAAAACTCAAATCACAGTCACTAATCTGTTAGAGCGATCCATGTAAGCAGGACTCTGAAGTTAAAATGAGCTTAGCATGTCTTGAAAATGAAAACAAAAAGAAGAAAAACATTTAGCGATTTTAAGAATGTAAAAATAAACACAGCGTTCAGCTCTTTTCAGTCCTCCCCGGACGGATCGTACCATTTTTCCTCAGTTGTTGGCTGCCAGCAGTACTTCAGTGAAATGTGCCTTGATTTTCATCGTATTTACTGAACATATCTAGAAGCAGTCTTGAGCAGATCCATTCAGTAATGGCATCTTTTGACACTGTGTCCTTGTTGTAATTTCACACTCGGTGGTAATATGTATGTTCTGTATATGAAGTTGCTGAAGACGTGCGTGTGTCAGATTTGTTGGTCAAATCCATTCGCCTTTTTCTTTTTGTAGTTCAGCATTGAATGTGTTTTTCATTCTCCTGCTAATTATCAAGACCGTCCATTTGAACACACAGATCACTGTGCTGGCCAAACATTACATGTGTCTCGGTTTGCCTAACTTTTGCTATAGGCACTATGTCACCAGTAAATATTCCTAGACCTCTTTTAGATTCCATTTCAGTCTTTTGTGATGTTTATTTCTTCTCTGTAGAGAATAAAGAAGTTATAATATTTGAAGTTATAAGTTGGTTAGCGCTGGTTAGCGCTGTCGCCTGACAGCAAGAAGGTCCTGGGTTCGAACCCCGGGGTTGTCCAACCTTGGGAGTCATCCCAGGTCGTCCTCAGTGTGGAGTTTGCATGTTCTCCCCGTGCCTACGGTGGGTTTTCTCCGGGTGCTCCGGTTTCCCCCACCATCAAAAAGACATGCATGTTAGGGTTAATACTCCTGTCTGTGTCCCTGACCGAGGCATGGCAAGAAGAACTGAGTTAGTCCCCGGGTGCTGCATGGCGGCTGCCCACTGCTCCTAGCTACACAGCTAGGATGGGTTAATGCAGAGCATAATTTCTCCACGGGGATCAATAAAGTATATCAAAATAAAAAAAAAAGGCTGTGTTCATGGCTGCTTCTTTTTTATTTTTTATTTGGGGGGATGCAGTTTTCAGTTTCTGCCAGGAGGGGGCAGTGAAAGCAAACAAAGCGGAAGTATAAAATGACGTTATTCACAAAGTGAACGTTGTGACGGTGTGTAGTGGAATAACTAATAACTACATAGATAAAGAGAAAACTCAACAGAAAGTGTGCAGAAAATCAGAAACAGACATCCAGACATGAAAGAAGAGAAATGAAAAGTAGAAGAAGTTGCATTCATGCCTTCAAATAAATTTTTCATATTTGATTTGGTATTTATTTTCATTTCACATTTACTTATTTAGCAGATGCGGTTTTTTCAAAGCTATTAATAAGTCAATAATTGACATAAATCCATGAGTCAGTGTACGTACTTACAATTTAGAGTACTAAACAGCCATGATGAAAGTATGCAAGTAAGAATACTTCATTACAGCACTTCAGGATCTTTTGGACGTATCTGTACTTTACTAGACTGTTTACATTTTTTGGTGACTTGTACTTAACTATTTTCTAAATAAAATGTCTACTTTTACTCTTCTACAAGCTTCCTTATTGGAGTAACGGTAGACTTTGTATTCAGATGTGCAGTGTCTGAAAGTAAACGTTGTGTCAGCGGGAAAGATAGGTGTTTTATTTTGAAAATATTGGAGAGTAAAGCGTTCAAATAAACAAGAGATACACCCAAAAAAACACACTTAAAGTACAGAAACAAAGTATTTTTACTTCATTATCTCTGCCCCCTCCTCCCCACGTCCCCTCTTTTAAGCCTCCTACATTTATCTTGTTTATCCTTCTATCTGTCTATCCTATCTATCTATCTATCTATCTATCTATCTATCTATCTATCTATCTATCTATCTATCTATCTATCTATCTATCTTCGGTCCATGTCCACCCCTACATAATAACGTCTCACTTCATTTTTCTCCCTCACTTGTCACCCCCCCTCCTCTCTTCCCCTCTCTCCCTTTCCCTCTCCCCCTGTTTTTGCGGCTGCGCATCTACACATCCTTCCCCTGCTTTCGCCGCCTCTTTTTTTCTATCCTCTTCCCTTGCTTGCCTCAGCAACAGCCACGCCCCTGCTCCTCGCCGCGGAGTGCTGTCATTTCATCAGACCTCCGTTTGACCAGGCCGAAACAACCGTTTTACCGATATTAATTGGCCACGTGCACGGTTGATTGCACCGTGAGTAAGGTGCATGCCCCCCCCGCACGCACACACACACACGCCCGCACCCCACAGTTCGAGCACAATATTTCAATGCGCCTCTAGCACTGTGTTTACGGTAGTGAGTTTGCGCTGGGAGGGGCCACAGTCCGTCCGTCTTCCATCCTCACGCGCGCGCGCGCGCACACTCGCTCGCTCGCTCTCTCCCAGACAGCCGCTCTGCAGCCCGCAAGCCTCCAGGTAAGGACCCGACTAGCCGTTTCTTTCTTTAAAATTAGTTTTATAAGCAAAACGGCTCTTTGAATTCTCCGCAAAATATCGAGTTAGGTTCAACTCCATTCATCTGTTCGGTGTAAAAAGTTTCTGTCTGGGTTTCCATCGTCGGGATATGAATATATGATATACTGCTGGTGACAGTTCAGTCCATTAATCCCGTATTGTTCAGCGACCTGTCTGCGTGCGCGCACGCCGGGTAGATTTCCAGTCGTCTTCATCAGGATGATGATTTTGATCAATTCAGATGATTTTTATCTGATTTAAATCATTTCAAAGATAGCGTTTTACAGCATTATAAATCCGTCGGGTTTATGCCTGTGATGTGTTCTTGTGAGGTTTTATGAGCCGGAATTGTCCCGGTGAGACGGACTGAAGCGCTGCGTCTTTTGTTCTGGTCCACGCCTGCATGGTGCTGAAACCGGCAGCACTGCAGCAAACAACAGGTCTTCACTGAACCCCCAAACACCGTCCACACAACTCCCCTTCACACCCCAGCTCGCTTAGCCCGGAGAGGTTTGACCAGTCCGGTCATTTCGGCTGCAGAGGTTTTTGCCCACGCCTCGCACACTGTCCTGTAAGTCTTTGTGGGGGTAGCCTGTCCTCTTTTTTTCTTGCTGGCTGTCACAACCAGTTGTCCTTGCTGTCATTGCCACCTTGCATCCATCAGGTTGCATTGCTGAGGTTGCAGAGCTGAGATGTACAGATTGCAAAAAAAAATAATGCATTATTAACTACGTCGTTCATTTTCAGTGGCCTGCATCTGAAAGCTTTGAATTGAGGGGTTTTCTGTTTATGTCATTTTAGGTGAGGCAGACAGACTATTGTGGTCTTTGAATTACTCAGTTTTTATAACAGTAAGCTTATTTATTATACATTTCTGATCATGCACCCAAACCTATACACGTCTCTGTCTTGTCGGTGTCAATGCAAGAGAGCATCCCTTGGTTCAGCATCCATCCGCAGATGATCTGGAAATGTCCGAGCTTCCATTTAGTCTGATCTTTGAGTGCACAGACCCACGAAAACACTCTGCTGGGTCTTTTCAGTGTCACCTCAGCACGCATGCTGACGAGGAGCCAGAATATTCCTTTAAGAATATTCCCTCCTATGTGAAAATCTTCTTTAATTGATGCTCACACCAAACATTATGTCAGCACATTTTCATTTCTGTCTGTTAAGACTTGTGGGGAGGAAAACACCCTCTGCAGAATGACGTTTGTGGATTTCAGAGTGGATTTTCTGCCTTTTTGTTTTCTTTATTTTTTTTAAGCAGGCAAGTCATTAAGAACGAATCCTTATTTACAATGGCAGCCCGGTGGCTTGAGTTCTTCCTGTGTGCATCATTTCCCTCTGCTTTTTTTCAGCTGATTAACGTTTTTGCAACTCTGATTTCTCCATTAAAAAAAAAGACGTGACAAAATAAAGGTTATGGAAAAGGTCAAATTTAACCAATATGCACAAATCGCACAGAGTGCTTAAATTATCATCTGCCATCTTGCTGCAACAAGCAGCAGTTCACATGTGGGCTTGCAGATATTTTCATCAATTTCCCATCAGAATATTTCTGCTTCACAGCCGTCCGTTTGGTCCTTCCTTTCATTCACCTTCACAACATTCTTGACAAGCTCTTGGCCTCGGTGTTGGTTTGCATTGGGCTGCTGGACGGAGCAGTTCAAACTGCATTGAGTTATGCCTTTTGTTCCCATTGGGGTCGAGTCAGACTAAAAGCAGAGGAAACCCAACGCCTGTGTTGCATCCTTCTCCAACAGCTCCAGCACAGTACGATCGATGGGAGATTCCCCCCTCAGACAAAGTAGGGTTCACATTTCCTGGACGTTTGCACAGATTGTGTGTCTTCATCTCTGGCTTTAGAGGTTGGCTGATATTAGCGTGTTGTGCCGGGTCATAGATGTTGTGATGTCTGTTTGAAGCTGCAATCCTGAAGATTTACATACAGACAAATCTCAGTTTTGATATTCGCCTTCCCTGACCCATTTGACACTACGGCTAATTCACCAATATCCACATCAGGAACACCGCAGTGGTATGTGATGTGGATGGTTGTTGTCTGGTAGGACTTTGCCAGGACAAATGATAGGGTGCATAGTGTTTTCCATCTTAACCATAACAGCCAAATGAGGAAGAAGACAGGTAGTGCTGAGTCTGAAGAAGAAGTAAAGTTGTTGTGTCTAACAAGCAGATATGACAGAATGGATCTGGATGTGGAGTCGAACTTGTTGATCTGGAAAATATTATCACATTACAAATATCACATTACACATATTACACATTACAAAAATGGCATGTTTAAGAATGCAGCTAGCTGAGCTTCATCACACTGAACTGTTTGGTCATGTAAAGTATAGTATCAAACCAAAACTAGCTTTCAGATAATACTCCCTCAGATATCTCACACCTCATTTTGTGAGAAATGTTAGGTCATAGATTCTCATTATCATTCATTTAGACAACAAAATATAACGATATCCAAATCGGATACGATGCCAATGAACGGCGATAGATGATAATATTGAGTATCAGCGTACATGTCAGTAAACTCGACAAAAAGGATATTCAGGGTTGTAGCTTTAAAATGGGACTCAAACGCTGTGGAGTTTGTTTCATTGACACCAAATCAGAGCAGACCCATTGATGGATGATGAGATTTTACAATTCATACAATACAAATACAGCTGGTCTGAAGATGATGTGTGTGCAGAGAGACGGGGATGTTCTGTCTCTGCTGACAGTGCATCACTTCACATGTACACAATGTTGTTGTTTTTAACTACTTTTATTGATCCCCGTGGGGAAATTACGCTCTGCATGTAACCCATCCTAGGAGCGGTGGGCAGCCGCCATGTAGCCCCCGGGGACCAACTCCAGTTTTTCTTGCCATGCCTTGCTCAGGGGCACAGACAGAAGTATTAACCCCAACATGCATGTTTTTTTTTTTTGGATAATTAACCTCAGAAATGTTATTGCCATGGTCCAGATTCTCCTTCTGTGTAGAATAGCTGTTTGTTGTCTTGGACCAAATGGGTTTTGGCAGTGCATTAGCAGCATGGGGGGGGTGGGGGTGGGGTGTTTGTTGGGTTCACCTGCCTCTCATAGCGATGTGAGGACAGATTGGGGCAACTCTAATCACTGCTACTAATTGAAATGACCTAAATCACAGCACAACAGGTGTGTTAGTGCCCGTCTGTCTGTCTGTGTGTGTGTTGTGTGTGCTTGTGTGTGTGGCCACCCATCAGTTATCCAAACATAGTGCTGGAGTTCGGCAGTATTTGGAGTTCCATGTTGGGTTTCGGCGTAGACGTGGAAAATGCATGTGTACACGTGTGCTTGTATTTGTGTCCATGCGTGGTTACAGTACATACAAAGAGCTCCATGTTTTCTGTGGCTCTGGTCGCCATTCCAACCACCAGGAAACCCGATCCGTCCCTCGCAGCAAGAGGGAAGGTTAAGTATATTTCCCAGTGTCAGCTCTGGTTAGGTGCTCCGTCAAAGTCCAGCGATCGCGGAACCGCTCCGTTGAAACTGAGACAGGCCATCTTGGCTTGGTGGGGCTTTTTTGGTGGAGGTGAAGGGGTGCTTGATTTCATGGGAAATAATTGAGATGGAACATCGTTTGGGTAGAGGATTGGCTCCTTGGTTGGTTGGCTGGTGTGTATGAGCGGATTTGAGGCCGGTGTGACATTAGCATGTTCTGTACGGACGTCCTCGCAGACAGCCACAGTGGCTGTGGTGTGTTCGTTCTGAAAGGAAACCATTCATCTCGGCTCTGTGTGTGTGTGTGGGGGGGGGTGGGGGGGGCTTTAGCCTCCCTGAAAGCCGGTGATCCTGGTCACAGGTTCAGATGCTACCGGTCTTGGTGTCTCCTGCTGTTCCTCCTGTCTGAGATGTTGCCCTCCACAGGTGTCTAATGGGAGATGGCAGCATTGTGCTTTACTGGCCGATTAAGACCCTGACTGCAACTGTGAGAGCCTAATCTAATTCACACACATCCCAGAGAGCGGCTGACCCACTGACCTGCATATCTAACACACACACACACACACACACACAACCACAACATAGTTGATAAGAGATGGGATATGAGATGGAAGATTAAATACTGAATAGGAATAGTATATTTCAAACCGTTAAAATGACAAATACATTAAAACACACATTATAGCAGAATGATGATGAATACAGTTTTGACAACGGCTGAGAACTTGCTGTTCTGTGTCTGCATGTTGTACTACATACTACATACTACTAGGATAACAATACTATTATACTGTTTAGTATTTACAACCATTTAAACGTGTTAAGTATGCATTGCAAATCTATTATACCATCCTCAATCAACCAGTGGAAGTGATGGAAAGTGGGTTTGGCTCATGCAGCCTAAATCTCCATAGCAACCATGCAAAGCCACCATTTTCTTCCAGAATGCTGTCCAGTCGATTCACATCAGATTTTTTTTTTTTTGGTGAAAATATCCCGGTATTTTTAGTAGAGTCGATGTTTTCGTGCCATGAAGATATTAATGTAGTATAATGTAGTAATGTATAGTATATACTTTGGCCGTCATGTGGGTATTCAGCTCAGCACTTGTTTTCTATTCTCCCAGGTAGTTAATTAGAAACTGCCTCATTAGATGACTGGAACACAGTAAATAATACAGTAGAAACCAGCCATGTCTCGGTCTACTGATGATGACAACACAGTAAGTCACTTTCCCCACATTATACATCTCTTTTATTGGTTTTGAGGGATGTTTATTTATATTACGTGGCTGTCACCCTCCAATTAATTTACTGTTCAGGTAGGGCCTCTATGTATTGCTAAAGGGCACTTGGGTGGAAGGCGTTTTGTTTAATATAAATATTTCCGTCTGTCTGTTTCTATTTCTGTCCATCTGTATGTTTGTTTCTAGCCGTCTGTTAATCTATATACCTGTCAGTACATCTGATTATATAGCCGTCTGTCTGTGTATCTGTCTGTCTCTGTCAGTTTAGCTGTCTTCCTCTCCCTCAGCAGCTGCTCTTCCCTCTGATCTTGTTTTGTAACCAGGTTAGCTGCTCCATACCTTCGTGTCCCTGTCATGTTAAATGTAGTGTTGTGAGGACTGACACTGAGCTAGCTCTGTAAGAAAGAAAAGTTTGCTGGCATCACAGCTGAGGGTCAAAATGAAATTTTTCCACCATAGTAATCCACTTCACCAAGGTTAGCTTAGCTTTGCTATAGTAGATCCAATCTGGGTGCAGTTACTGTATTTGTCTCACAGTAGTATTGGTTGTATTTACTTGTTACTTTCTGCTTCCGGTGTGGGAAGATGGTGGTGCGAATTCACGTTTGCAGCAGCCTCACCCAGTACCGCAGCGTCTTTGTCCATGTCTGCGTTTAAGTTTTGTCTTCGTTTGATGGCTGGGAGAGCTGGTGCTGGATCGGCTGGGAGAGCCTGGTCTGCTGCGTCCTGTGGGCCCAGGGACCACGGCCCTGCCTGGAGCTGTGCCCGAGGAGGAAACACTGAGGGCGGTCTGACAGGATGCAGAAGCGGGCCAGGGTAAGCTAACTGCTAGCCCATGCAGACTGGCAGTTCTGATAACATCGAGGGCGGTCTGGCAGCAGCCTCGCCTCGCATTGACCGTGGTGTTTTTTTGTGTCATCGTCTGGAGTGTGGGGAGGTGTGTTGGAGGTGTCTGGCTGGGAGAGCTGGCGTTGGATCGGCTGGGGGAGCCTGGTCTGCTGTGTTCGTAATTTCACATATGGAAGTATATGAAATGAAATGACAGTGTTCCTGATCCCTGATTTGTGTTTGTATTTGTTGTTGTTTTCCCCCTCTCCAGAAAGCTTTATCTGGAGCACATTTATATGGACAAGTGCCCAGCAAGGCACTGCTTGCACATTATGTTGTATGGTCATAGTCATATTTACGCACAGGAAGTTTTGTGTGTGTCTTAGCTCGGTCATGACATTCACATCAACTTTAATGTGCTGTTTCACATTCCACACCCCGTAGGTGACGTCAGAGAACGCTGACAACTGTGCCGTTAACATATTTTGGACCATCTTATGGAGTTTCCTGTTGCTCCTGCCAGCAGGTCCAGCATCTGCTCAGACGTTTGTGAGGTGTTGAAACTTGGTTGGCAATTTGTGGACTTTAATGCACTCCAAAAAAAAAAGAAGAAGGTCGTGTCATTAAAGGTGATGTTAATCTGCTTTTGAGCCCTACAAACCCTGCCAAGTGAGATGTGGTGCTGTTGATGATGGGAATCTGATTGTTTCACAAGTTTTCTTGAGGGAAACAACCGTTTATGGACTGTTATTCGTAAAAGAAAGGTCTTTAAAAAGAGTTGGGGTGGGGCGTCATCTTGTCAAGCGATTTGGAGAATCTTGCACCTTTTTTGCACAAATAAAATTCAGAGTTTAGTCGGGCTAAATTACTTGGGTTGGATTTATTTTCTGTGTCGTATTGATGTGGGAGGCAGGGCCTGCTCTCCTCACCAGGCCGAACGGACCCCTGACCCGGGCAAATGGCGGGAAGCAACCACTAATGAGCCTTCGCCTCTCCGTGGACGGGCCGGGACTGCCCGTTAGCCTAGCATAGCGGCTAAGCTGCATTGCCCTGAGCCTTTATGGCTTCCAGATGTGGAGGCTAAACTGCTAGCTTGACCTTCCCTCTTTTTTTTCTTTTCTTTTTTTTGTAAATGGCAGCTTGGCGGAGGTTGATATTTTGGGTGAAATGTATTGAGGGAGCTCTTGAGGGAATGAATGAGCGTCATTGTTGGACTTCCACCGGTTGTTCGAACATCCAGCGCTGCTCTATTTCTGCATGGTTTTATGCTGGGTTTTTTTTTTCATGAATTTGTGTGGGTTGTTTTGTCAGTTGACCCATTAAGGGAAAGGGTTGGAATGAAACACTGGTGGAAATAAGTCTCCAGGGATTTGGGGCAAATTGCTGCTCAGAGCCTGAGGCTTCCTAAACCAAACCAGAGCGTCTCGCACGTGTGTTTGTGTGTTCTTGCACATGCATGTTAATATGCACATGTTAGGATGCTTGTGAATCTGTTCTGAGTGTGTGTGTGTGCGTGCACGCACACGCGTGTATGTGTGTGTGTGTGTGTGTGTGTGTGTGTGTGTGTCAAGCCACTGTTTGGAGTTGGAGGAAACCCCTAATTCGTTGTAACTGGGAACAGAGTCCTTCTATTAAGCCGGTGTGAAACACAGAAACAGATGGGAGTCCATGAATGCCTTGATGGTACATGACGTTCTTGCAGTGGCGGTGGCGGCGTTTCAGCGAAGTGTGTGGCGGGGACTTCTGGCCGGCCGCCAGGCAGGCTTTACTTTGTGTTCACCAGAGAAAATGTCTGAAAAGGGGCTTACAGGGAATATCTAAAGAACATCCTCTGACATGGAACAGACAGACAGACAGGATCTGGAAGATGGACAGACAGATGCACATACATGTGGAGAGGAATACCCGCCAACTGGAAAGAATGGCCAGTTTCTCTTCCAAAATGATTGACATACTGAAATTTAACAGATTATGTTAAAGTATGGTAGTTAAATTGAGTCAGTGTTCACCGAGGTGATAACAACACACTGCTAGTTCCTTTAGGAAAGATAAGTAGTATTTCAGAGACGGTAAGCTTCGGATTCTTATTTTCACCTGGCTGAATAGTTTAGTGTTTTCCGTTTACACACACGTTTATTATACTCCCAAAATGCACAGTAATATATCTCTCACTCTCATGCTCTCTTTCTCTCTCTCACTCTCTCTGTCTCTCTCCCTTTCTCGCTCTCTCTCACGCTCTCTTTCTCTTTCTCACTCTCTCTGTCTCTCTCCCTTTCTCGCTCTCTCTCTTGCTCTGTCTCTCTCGCTCTCTGTCTCGCTCTCTCCCTCTCTTTTGCTCTCTCTCTGTCGCTCTCTGTCTCTCTCTTGCTCTGTCGTTCTCTGTCTCTCTCTCACTTGTGTCCTCCTTGTGTCTGTGTTGTTTTCGAGTGTTGACTGTCTAGTGGCCCAGTGGGACCATCAGGGGCCCCTCTCTCCATGGCAACCCCTGCCATGGAAACCGGCCCCTCAGTGGAATGATCCTTTAGAGAACCTGTCTATCTGCACACACTGTCTCTCTCCCTTACTCTGCTGTAGGAAGACAGAGGCCCTGGCCCAGAACACACTGACATACCAAACCCATAATCTGTTTGTTTCAAACTGTTTTCCTTCATTTATTCTCCTCTCCTGAAGGGGGACTGTATCTTTCTGTTTGTATCTATCGATCTGTTGTCTGCCTTTATCTCTGTCTGTATCCGTCTGTCTGTCTGTCTTCTGTATATCATTATCTATCTATCTATCTATCTATCTATCTATCTATCTATCTATCTATCTATCTATCTATCTATCTATCTATCTATCTATCTATCATCTATCTATCTATCTATGTCTGCCAGTCTATTTGTCCATCGATCTGTCTGTCTGTCTGTATATCTGTCTATCTGTCTGTCTGTATATTTGTATATCACTTCCAATGGTTTACTTCATTTCCTGTCCTCACCCTGCAGGCATCGTGTTCTTCTATAATCAGTGTTGTATTGTGATTGTCGATCATGTTGAGTTGCACAGACATCAGTAGATTAAAAATCCATAACTACAGAACAAGGCCCTAATGAAGGGGGAGGGGCCAAACACTAAGAGAGGCGGGGCCAACACAGTCCAACCTAGATGAGGTCCTCTTCAATGTAGTCCAAGTCATCGTCAGCATTGGAGAGACCAAGCATATTGGCTCAATGGGCATGTTAACGTGCAAACGAGTAAATATGATTATTAGGAGTTATCAGTTAATGCTGATATATTGATTATGTAATTAATCTAATAATCTACATGATTCTTTGTACAATCGCAGTATGCTCCATGGAAATGACATATTAACCGCTTCCCTCCATCTGTCTGTTCTTCTCTCGGTTTGCAGTGAATTTCAGCCACCGTATAGTACACGTCATTTTATTTTTTGGTGTTACTACAAAATCATCTGATTCGTTTGGATGTCCATAACAGCTGAACGAAGACAACGTCGTCATCAGCTCGTATTTTGGCAGCCATGTTGTTGTCATCCGCCCTGACATGCAGTTTCAAAAACATGTATGAAAAGATCAAAAGATCAGTTAAAAATCCAGAGGTCTTAATCGGGTTTTGGGGCTCTCGGTTAAGACTTTACGCCGATTTTGCAAATCAGATCAAGGCGTTCACATGACCATTTCAGTGACTGCAGTATTATCCCAATCTGGGCAAAATCCTTCCCACATTCCCACCCAAAGTACCCGGAACTTTTAGACCCCGGAACTACGTTTCAAGGAACTAACAGGTTCCTTCAGTCCATTGTTGTCCATGTGCGTGATCACCGCGGTCTAAAGACCCACAAAAATTAGGCAAAGTAGTCCCCTGGCGTAAGCAACAAGCGACGGCTGCTACACAGCAGCACGTGTTTTCCCTGTCTAGTAATTCTGTTTCTTCCCCTAATCAGAAATATTTGAATGAGCGTGAGAACAAAGAATGCTATTGGGTGGCATCTCCACAGGGCACTAAAAGCTATTTGTAAAGAGTATTATTAAGAAGTATGGTCCACCAGCCGACGTTGATCTGGCATGTTTTAATTGTGGGTTTTGTTTTTTTCCCCCATTTTGCTCATGAGCGCACTATAAAGTGCTCTACATGCAGACGGCTATGTAGCAGTAGTGAATGGCTTCAGACCCAGCACTGATTTGCAGCTGCAGATTTGTTTTTAAAATGGCAGTTGAAATAAAACGCTGCGAGTTCTCGACCAGTCAGAAATGTTCAGCCCTGCGAGCCCCACCCCCAAAGTTGCTGTACTTTTGGAAAGCACAGGTAAAATAATGACGCCTGAAAGTTCTTAGTTCCGGGGGAAAGTTCTTGCCGTGGAAAGCGGCTCTAGTTTTGCATGTAAACGCACCCATCGGCCCTCGACAGAGAGGGGTCCCCTCTTGTTTTTGACGTCCGGCGCTCCGTCAGACGCTGAACATGGGGGTGTTTTCCTCCCAGGCCGCGTCTGACGCAGGGCGGAGGAGATCTCTGCGCTTGAATCCGACACATTAACGTAGGGCAATAAATCCCGGTAGAAAAGGCAGGCTAGCTTTATTTGTGAGCGCCTCCTTCTCCGAGCAGCTGTGTGAGCGAGCGGGAAAGATAATTCTTCACACCGTCAGCGCACAAAGAGGTCTTGTGGTTTTCTTTTGCTGAGATCTGTGTTTCTGGATGCCAGTGGCGCCCCCAAGGGGTGGCCAGGGGTGGCCACGGCCACCCTGATACTATCCCTGGCCCCCCCGCTGGCCCCCCCAGCCACGAGTCGCATATGCATAATAAGCTTCTATCTGATATTTTACATTAGGTGCTGTTCATTTAAATCAATGATGTATATTTTTCTTAACTCTCATGTTGACAGTTTTCCGCTAGCTTATACAGTATACTACAACAGCATCACAGAACTCCCGAAATTCAGTCGTGGCTTTTGGTTTTGGTGTGCCACCCCAAGATTTTCAGTGGCCCCATTTGGCCACCCCTGTGAAAAATTTCTGGGGGCGCCACTGCTGGATGCGGTTAGCCACTTTTCCTCTAAAACCTTAAGTAAATATGAAGTAAACTTTTGAAAAGTACGAGAGGTGTGTTCGCATTACCTGGTTTTGAAACATTCAAGTGGAAAAATGTAGACGTTAATAAGAACTACTGATAACGGTAGCTGTCGTAAAGAGGTTGGATTGACTGATGGTTGACGGCTGTCGTAAAGTAAGTCGTGACATGATGAGACTGAGCTAACGCTGCACAACCGGTTGGAAAACCATTATTCACATATTATGTAACGTTACACGGTACCGGGATTAAGAGAACGCACGGTGAGGACATGCTGCTGCGATGGAGGGGATAACCCCCCCCCCCCGGTAATCTGCAGCTCGAAGGAAACGTGGACGAAAACTGGAGAACTTCTAAAATAAAGTAAAAAGTCTGCCGCCGTTTATCGTGTTAACGCTTCTCCAAGTGTCTTTATTAGTTTTCCCTAAATGCTTTCATTCAGCTTTTTATCATTTAAAACTGCACAACTTGCATTTCTTGTCTGACTGAAGCCGAAGTGGAAAGAGCACTGAAAGTAAAAAGTACTGCTACTCATAATTTACTTGAGTAGTATTAAGAGAAGTACTTAAGTAAATGAGTTCGTTAGTGAAAATTTTGCGAGTTACTTTTGATCTTTTCATATCTACAAACTAAAAATATGGAAAATGTCCCATGTTTTATATAAAATATCCACGTTTTCCATTAAACAACAATATGGAAATACCTTGTCACACAAGACTTATTCAAACTAATTCTTCTTTTAGCCTTTTTTTGTTCTTTATGTTGTTCAATAAAATTACAAAGTAGAATACTTCGTTATAAATCACCTCAGTAAAAGTACTATGATTTCGTACTATTACAGGGAAAAATTGGCACAAATACTGTAACAAGAGTGGTTGTAATTCATTACTTTCCACCTCTGCACTAAAACAGATAAAAAATGGCTCCAAAAAACATTATCGTCTAGACCTGACTGTCACATATATTTATTATATATGTTAAATATGCATTCATGTGCATGCAGTGTGTGTGCATGCATCCGCGTCCGCCGTCGTAAACCTGAGGTTCATGCAATAATAAGAGCTTTGTGGCTGGCCGGGGTGACTTGAGTTATCCAGTGTAGTCTGGCATCAAGTCAACCAGCAATCATTTCAGACATAACTAACGCCTCAAAGTCCTCATAAAGTTCCTCATTCTCCGCAGCTTTTATAATCCTGCTGCAACACACAGGCTGTTTTCTTTTCTTTTCTTGGTCTCTTTGGACCAGCAAACCTGTCCTCCGTGTTTTACCCGGGTGTTTAAAGAGGCCTGATGTTGTTCTGCAGCCGCAGAGTAAAATCAGTGTTATGATGTGGGCTTTTTGTTTTTGCCTGGTTTGTTTGTGCTGGTTTCCTTTCGTCATTTTGGTGGCTGGAGGACATTTGATGAATAAGTCTCGTTTTCCCCAGGTAAATAAAACACGAGATTCAGATCGTATTTGTGAAAGGATTTCTTAAAGGGGAATGTTCCTTCACAGCAGAAATGCAGTTCATTGTTGATACCAGCATGTAATGTATATAATATTGTGTTATGTGTGAGTCCCAACATGACAGGTTGATGGTTCAAAGCTGTCCCGGCTGGTATGTGTTGTGGTGCTATCTCTCCATCTGTCATGTCTACACGAGTCTGATTGTCATCAGTCACCAACAACAGCCATCCGGGCCGGCTTGTTTTTTCTCTTGTTAGACTCTGCGCTGTTTCTGCATTCAGCTGTTCAGTCTAATGTGTGAATTCACACACCAGTAAACCAAACTGAGCTGCACTCTGGTACTTGCTTCTGTTGTGAATTTCAAGCCAACAAGCTTTTCCTAACAATAATTTTTTTTATGTGCAGTGGGTCACCAGTTATTGATTTTAGTCACACACAAACTGCTGTCTCCTCAGCTCACCTTTCCTCTGTGGGGTATCAGGAGGGCAGGGGCTTCCCCTGTTAGACCCCCTGTGGACCCCCATGCCCACATTCAAATGCTAATCCCCTGCCATCTGCTTCACGGCTTCACGGTGGGGGCAGGAATTGCACGCGACACCTCTCTGCCACTCCTCACCGCAGGGACTGGAAGGTAAATCCCCAAGTCTCTCACCCCCCTCAGGGTTTGAGGTTCTGGCTGCCACATTTGCGTCCTAAACCTATGAACGAGCCTCCATGAACACCCCCACACCCCCGCCCTTTTGTGACACTGGGGTCGTGTTGGAGGTTGTTCAGAAAGATTTTTAAGACCCCGCCCCCCTGCGTTATCCTAGGGCAATGGACCCCGGCATAATGGACCCCTTTTTCAGCAATGACCCCTGCACAATGCCACCGGGGCCTCCAGCAGGCGGTTAATCACTCAGGATGCATCGCAGTGTATTATTTATAACCGAGACGCTTTTAGTCAGTCAAATGAAGAAAACGTGATGGACACACAATGTGTGAATAGTTTGAAGCCCGACTGGAAAAGTGTTTTTACCGTTCTGGCGGGAATGGGACTCTTCCGGAGCGCTTTCTGGCGGTGTTTACCTCAGATGTTTACTGTTTACCATCAATGTTAGACTGAAGCTAGTGTGGTGGACGCCATCTGAGAAAATCACATGATCCTTTATCTGTCCTGCATTATACGTTCTTATATGTTATACATCAGATCCAAATGAGTATGTCCACGCTCAAACGATTAGTTGATTAATTAATTGAAAGGAAATTAATTGATTGGAATTCTGGTAATCAATTAATTGATCCAGTCATTTACCAAGTAGAAACAGGCAAGGTTTTATATAAGTGCTTGTAAAAAGACATTAAATAAGAAAAAAAGAGAGTAAGTTAGAAAGAAATTCAGGCGAGAAATTAAAAGATAAAACATAGAGAAATGGAACTGTATAAAAGGGATGAAGTGCAAAATACAAAACTCTTGCTGGTTACAGCTTCACAAATGCTCAAAGTTGTTGGTTTGTTTGTGATTCATATCAACGTAAAATCAGTCAGCAGCTTGGCGCTCTGGGGTGGAAATTTGTCATAATTTTTGACATTTTATAAACTAAATGACCGAGTGATTAATCAAAACAAAATACCAATCAACAGATGAATCCCTTGTGGACGTAGTCGTTAGTTACAGCAGTATATGGTACACTATAGTATTTAATATTATAATATAAATCAGACTCCATGTGTTAGCCGGTGCCTTGATAGAAGTAAAATAAGTTGTTTTTGCTTAGGAAATGCCTCTCAGAGGAAGAGGAGGAGGCCGCGTCTTCATCCTCAGAGAACCTCACACGCCTCCCTGTTTGCCTGAAGCGTCTGAGATCGGTCAGCATCTTTTCCAGCGGGCGTTTAGGTGTTTTGGAGAAAGCGGGAGCGGACTGAGTCAGATTTACATCTTCCTCAACCCGTCCCACTGAAGCTCTGACTCAGCACCACTACAGAGCAGGATCGTATTAAATCCTGAGATAACACACACGTAAAAAGAGGAAACGGTTCAACACACAGAGCGCTGATACAAAAACCCACGGGTGGTTTAACAGACAGGGACAGGGAGGACAGCGATAACGACAAAATAGGGATATTTTCGACAGTATAAGGTGATGTGGATAGTGTG